>NC_058404.1:92329453-92450164 GCF_002201575.2 Neomonachus schauinslandi
AGCCAACCTAGCAGCTGCCACCACCCTGTTGCTTAAGAGTTGCTTAACACCTAAGAAGTGGCTCTTCTTTATGCAATTATTCAGATACTCAGATTTCTTCCATATAGTTGCTCTACCGTATTCTAGCCCTAACAGCTGTTTGTTTGTTTTGTCCAACCAGCAGATTAAAGAAAGTAAAAGAGAGAATGGGAGGGGAAGATCTAGATGAAAATCTTTAAAGTAAGTACATTGCTTCCATCAACATTTTACTGAACAAAATACAGTCACCTAGTTTCATTTGCATATATGGGAACTGGAATATATTATCTAGTGATAAATGTGACAGAGAGAAGACATATTTGAAAGTACTAGCAGTCTATCACAGTCACTATTAGACAGTATCAGAAATAGCCTCTTCCAAGATTTTATGTTGCAAAATTTGCCAATCCTGTGGTAAAATCCCAATGAATTATCTATATTTGTAGTTTTGACTCAATTGTAATTTGAAGAATACGTGTCTGTTAAATATTGCCTTAAATTTTTTGAACTTTTTAAAAATTTTTGTTGGGTTATAATTGCCATGTTATATTAGTTTTAAGTGTACAGCATATTTCAATATTTGTATGTATTGCAAAAAGAACATCACAATAAGTCTAGTCAACATTTGTTGCCATACATTGTTATAATTTTTTTTTTCTTGTGATGAGGAAAATCTTTTGATTTTTTAAATCTTGTCTTTCATTTTTCTAGGCCACTCAAACTTAGTCCTAGCCTACGATAATCCTTAAACTTCAATGGCACCTTCAGTCCATTGATTCTATGATCTTTTCACCTTCTTTATCTGCCCCCCCCCCTCACCCCACAATCTATTTCAGCTCCTGGAAAATTTCTCTTCTCCCCATTAGAGTAAAACTATTTTAAAAACCATTTTTTTTTTAAAAACTCTCTGCCCATACTCACTTATTTTTTATGACACATGCCAATGTAGGACAGTTTCACCCTTATGCTCACTCGACCACACAAGAATTTGTTAAGATTATGAATAATCTCCAGATTTGAAAATCCATGGCCATGTCTCATTTCTAAACTTTTTCAAACTTTTATCAACATTTGACATTTTTCTTCACTTCTTTCTCCTTGAATCACCGTCTTCTTTTAGCTTTCAAGATATTCTCAGCACTCTTTCTTCACTAGCCATTCCTTTCTAGCCTACATTTATAACTTTTTGTAATATCACTAACCTCTAAATATTAGAAAGCCTGTTATTCAGTTTTTGACCCTCATCTCTTTTCTCATTACATTTATTTACTGGCCATTTTACCTAATCTTATGGCTTCAAATATGCAACCTCCACACTGATGATTTGCAAATTTATATTTCAAGTCTGGATCACTCTCATGAGTCACTAACTCATATATACAATATCTGCAATCGATCTCTACCCTTGAATGTGTAATGGACACTCTTCTCCTGCGTTCTTTCTAATCCATGTAAGTAGCAACTCCACTCTTCCAGTTTTTCAAGCCCTGAGTCATGAAGAGTTATCTTTGACTATTCTCTTTCTCTCACATTACACATACAATTTAAAAGTAAATTTTCTTGGGGCACCGGGGCGGCCCAGTTGGTTGAGCTTGGTTTTGGCTCAGGTCATGATCTCAGGATCGTGGGATTGAGCCCTGAATTGGAGTTGAATTGTGCTGACCTTGCAGCCTATTTAAGATTTAACCTCTCTCCCTCCCCCACCAAAATAAATAAGTAAATTAAAAAAAAAAATAAAAGCAAATTTTCTTGTTTAGTGTTCTCAAAATATTTCTAGAATTAAACTTTTTTTCTAATTAATTTCCAATATTCTTGTCCCTAATGTTGGACCACACCCAATCTGGGTCTTACTGGATAACTGGAATTACTGTTTACTGATCTCTCTCTCTCTCTCTCTGTCTTTGTTCCTCTAGAGTTAATTCTTTTTTTATTTATTTTTTATTTATTTTATTTTTTTTATTCTTATGTTAATCCCCATACATTACATCATTAGTTTTAGATGAAGTGTTCCATGATTCATTGTTTGTGCATAACACCCAGTGCTCCATGCAGAATGTGCCCTCCTCAATACCCACCACCAGGCTAACCCATCCTCCCACCCCCCTCCCCTCTAGAACCCTGTTTGTTTTTCAGAGTCCATCGTCTCTCATGGTTCGTCTACCCCTCCGATTTCCCCCACTTCATTCTTCCCCTCCCGCTACCTTCTTCTTCTTCTGCTTTTTTTTTCTTAACAAAAACAAAGGTTTTTTTCCTTTGTACACATTTAGAGCCAAGAGTAGAAACCTAGCGAGAGTTTCATTTCTGGAATTTGTAATCGGGTCATTGAGTAAATGAATCAAATCATTGATATTTGGATTGACTTGCTATGGTAACTTGTAAGGTCAAAATGACTTGAGAAGTTTGAAAACCAAAGCTGTTTTTATGGTTTAGTTTTGTGGAAATAGCAACAGAGAGTACTGATCTTCATTACATTTGGAATCAGATGTATGCAGAAATAATAAACTATAGAGCCACTAAGAAGGAATGTTTAATTATCTGATTTTCCATTTTCTATTTGGCCTGGCTGAACTTTCTGAACTTGAATTTATGAGATTACTTTGTATGTTATAATACACATTCTTCTTTAATAGGGCACATTTGAGTGAATTTTTGTCCCTTGATTAAGAATCTGTCAATGAAAACTTGTGATTGATGTTAGGTTATAACTTACCTTAAACATTTCTTTATTCCCAATGCATAACATAGTGCCAAATAATTAGTAGATGTTAATAAACACTATGTAACAAATGAATGAAAGAATGGGCTAATGGTACAGCAAATATTGTTGGCTACACCTTTGTGCTAAAAACAATTTATGCGCCTCACAAGATTCACTAGCATTGGTCTTCTGTTTGATGATACTGAAGATCTTCCATAAAGATGTTGAAACTCACCACAGCCTTGTAAGCTCAGAGGGAGAGGTTCTAATCTTTATTGGAGGGAGTTTCTTTTAGCTCTGTTGCCATCTTATGATAAGAACTGCATCAGTTTAAAAGGTTTACCTGCTCAGCTCTCATAAACTTTTGACCCAGTTTTTCCTTATCCTTCATTCCTCTTGAGAATAAGCTTTAACAGCAGTTTGTGACAGCCTTGTACACCAAGCTTCTTGCTTTCCACCCAGGAGTTGCCTTGTTGGTGCTGAAGGGAGAAAAGTAGTGGTAGACTGTTGGCATATATTCATTCATCTGGCTTGCCTGAACATACCTTTGCCTTCCACTGAGGAGGCTTCCACTGTTGTATTCAGCTGTTGTTTGGAGGCAGTGGAGACAGTAACTCCTAAAAGTGCAGAGGGATTGAGGACTCAGGTGATCTTTGAGCAAAGGTAAATTGGAGGCATGGATACATTCTTCTGCTTGTCTTCACAATTTAATACTATTTCAAGAAACAAGAATAATGCTTCCTCTCTGCAGACCTCCAGTGAAACCAAACACTCAAGTTACAAAGCTACGCACTATGTTTACCCTTTCCCAACCTCACTTTTTTCATCCTCCCTTCTTGTTTCCCTGAGCTTATACCACCCAATAAAGTGCCAGCATATAGGGAGTCTGGGTGGCTCAGTTGTTGGGCGTCTGCCTTCGTCTCAGGTCATGATCCCAGGGTCCTGGAATCAAGCCCCACCTCAGGCTTTCTCGCTGTGTCTTTCTCTGTCAGATAAATAAATAAATAAATCTTAAAAAAAAAAAAGTGCTAGCATATACAATTTTTGGCTCAGGTTTTGTTTTCTAAGGAAACTGAAAAAAATGTATTAAACAAAATTCATATCACATGGGTGAACCTTAATGTAAACCATGGACTTTGAGTGATAATGAGGTATCATTGTAGGTTCATCAATTATAACAAATGTGCCACACTGATAGGGGGTGTTGATATTGGAAAGGCTATGTAAATGGGGTTAAGGGACATATGGGAAATCTCTGTGTACCTTCAACACAGTTTTGCTCTAAACCAGAAACTATTCAAAAATAGATTCTATTTTAAAAATTCACATTGCTAAGGTGGTAAATTGAGTGGCTTTTCACTATGCATTATTTGTTGCCACTCCAGGAAGATAAGATATCTTCTTCACCTTTTTGAATTAAGGAATGTCCATATCATTTGCTTTCACAACTGAAATATGAGTAAAAGTGAAATACACAATTTCTGGAAGAAGCTGGGAGAGCTAGAACATATTTCAGCATGTTCTCCTTCATCTCTGCATGAAAGCAGGCAATGTTTCAGGTGGATGTTACTTTGCCAGTTTGGAACCAAAACCAAATACACTACAGGTCAGAACCAGGACCAAACTGCAATGAATCATTAATATGAGAAGAAAATAAACTTCTGTTTTATCTGCCTCTGAGAATTTTTTAGACTGTATAACACCAAAAATCTGTTTTACCTTAACATAAACCTTTAACTAAGGCATGTGGAATTGGTTTTGAAGCCAGGTAATCAGGACACAGTTATGGAAGGGAGGAGGAGAACAATTTATGATATACCATGGTTATATGTGTGAAAAAAGCCTGATGTCCTATATAACTTGGAAGGTAAATAGTATATCTCATAAGTGCTTAATTTCAAGTGAAGAATAGGAAACAAACAGCAGGAAAACAATCAAGGGTATGGCCACCATACCTATGGTTAAAATGTCATAAAAAATTAGGATGGTACCTATTATTACTGACACTTAAGCAAAATGCTTTAGGAAAACTTGACTATGATAAGAACAAGGGAAAATAGCTGTTTCACCACAAAGGGGAGCAAAGTCTCCAGTGTTTTCTTCAGATGTAGCCAAGAGAGAAAATGAGAAAAGGAAATAGCTTACAGAGGATGAAAATAAAAATCACAAAGAGGAAATAAGTACAGGAAACACTTCTAGTTGGTGAAATCAGGATCAAATCAAGGAACATTTCCTACTCCCAGGGTTGCGTTGCTTTTTTATATCTGGACAACAAAATTTCATAATTTCCACAAGTAAAAGAATACTGTATGCCTTCCATTTGTCTTTAGTCTGAATGAATTGTTTATTGTGATTATCTTATCCCTGTCTTACTTTTGTTCATTGAACATATAGAATGGGATGAATAACTTTTTTTTTTTAATTCATCAAGTTATGGATCAAGATAGCACTCTCAAACTTGAAGAAATTATTGTGATCTATCCTTATATCTTTTCCTTTTAGGTCAAAGATTTTAGTGGCTCAGTATAACCCTGGTTGCAGGCGATGAGTAAGTAGAGGTGATATTCTGCTTATAGGAGGGGGAAGGAACCAAATATTTGGTGACCCAAAATATGCACTTTTATAAACTTCATATTCTTCAAAAATATCTGATCCACCTTCCTATTGAAATATCAAATATCTGTACTATGTTAAATTCAGATTATTTAAGGAAGTGACACATGTCACTTCCAGTCAGAGGCTTTAAGCTCTAACATATAGATTTCCATATTCTTTCTCTCTTTCTCTTTCTCTCCTGCCTCTGTGATCATGGAAGCACTTAATGGAATATGGCCTTCTTAGTCCCCATCCATAAGTGTCCTAGATGAATAGAGGCCCATGTATTGACATGTAGCATAAGTGAGAAATGTACTTTGCTGTTTGAAATCTTTGAGATTTTTAGGTTATTTTTTTTGGTGACATAATTTAGCCAATCCTAACTGCTATTCCATCCCTCCTCTACCCCTGTGTGCCTTATTAAAATAATAAAAGCCAATTTAATTGAATAAACACTCCTCAGAGGATATCATTAAACTCTGGTCAGGGGTAAATCTAATTATTGTAAACCAAACATAGCGATCTTATTACTCTCATCAATGATTGCTTTTTTTCTTGGCATTTGGTAACATTCTGGAAAATGAGTTGTTAGGGAATTTGGCTCATGTTTCTGAGAAAAGTTTCCTCTTTTAAAAATGAGATATATATAATCTAGATATATGCTGGATATTCTTCTAGGTACTTTCTTTACTAAATAGGATGTTTAAAACTGCAGCAGTCATCTTGCAAACATGAGCAGAACTAGTGAAAATTCAAAGCCGACACTGATCAATAAAGTGGAGCAAAAGATGGAAGGGTACTGGATCCTTTGTAATGTCATTGACTCATTTTATTTATTCACCAACTCAAGAGCTGTTCCACCATGAGCCTTTTTGTTATGTGAATTAATAATTGTATGTTGATTAAACTAGGTAAATTCAGCTTTAGTTTATCTTGACAGACATACGTTAGATGAGATAAAAAGAGCATTCCCATTGAGTTATATATATTTTTTTGAAAAAGTATTTTAGGGGTGCCTGGGTAGCTCAGTCGTTAAGCGTCTGCCTTTGGCTCAGGTCATGATCCCAGGGTCCTGGGATCGAGTCCCACATCGGGCTCCCTGCTCTGCGGGAAGCCTCCTTCTCCCTCTCCCACTCCCCCTGCCTGTGTTCTGTCTCTTGCTGTCTCTGTCAAATAAATAAATAAAATCTTAAAAAAAAAAAGAAAAAGTATTTTAACTAGCTTATAGTCTTATCAAATGTAAATGCATGATTCTTAACTGATATATTGAAAAATACCATACAAAATTCATTTTTATTATCATATTATTCAAAGTAAATTGGTACTTAAATCTAGGAACCACCAAATTAATGTTAAGTAGTAACTACATATTTTGAAACTATTATGTACTTAGAGATTTCACATTACAAATTCCATGAATTTAGAGGTTCCTTAGTTTAAAATAAGTCAGACATTTTTAAAAACTACAGGGAAAATTTTTTGATATTTGACAGTTAAAACAACCTGGACGGGCTCTAGTGTGTTAATTTAAATTGATGTCTCTCAGTAGCTCTTAGACTATATAAATATTAAGAATTATTAAATATTAGGAATCTTTGGTTAATGGTCCCATTCACCCATCTGCAAAGCCAGAAAGTCACTCAGGTCCTTCCCATGTCACATCTTTTCACTCAGTCTTCTGCCTTCCATTTCTGATTCTAAGAATTCATGTGATTAGATTGGGTCCATTTAGAAAATCCAGCATAATTTCCCTATGTTAAGGTTTTAAACTCAGCTGATTATCAATCCTAACTCCGTATGCCAACTTTATTCCTTTTTGTGAATATGTAAGTAAGATATATAAGGTAACATATTCGCAGATCTTGGGATTAGAACATAGACATCTCTTGGGCGCCTGGGTGGCTCAGTTGGTTGGGCGACTGCCTTCGGCTCAGGTCATGATCCTGGAGTCCCTGGATCGAGTCCCGCATCGGGCTCCCTGCTCGGCGGGGAGTCTGCTTCTCCCTCTGACCCTCCTCCCTCTCATGCTCTCTGTCTCTCATTCTCTCTCTCTCAAATAAATAAATAAATCTTAAAAAAAAAAAAAAAGAACATAGACATCTCTGGAGAGTTATTTTGCCTAATACAAAACACAAAAATTGTAATTTAGGAAACCGTAGAACACAACATTTTGTTTATTTATACTTAGTATAAAATATTCCAAAAACAAATACCTACAAATAAACCTTGAATGAAAATTAAGGTTTCATATTATTAGTCATGTTGTTGCTACCATTATATGCAAACTATTCTACACATATTTTTATACATGCATATATTTTATACATATTTATATAATAAAGAAGCAATTATATGTATGTTTTTAACTACAAAGATTTTGTAGAAGAGATAACTATAAAAATTAAGAAGTTTAAGTGAGGCTGAGAAGCCAGTGAGTCCCAGGCTCTGTCCTCTTGGCCTCCTGCCATTATGGAGTACCTCAAGTTCTGTTGGAAATAGGACCAAGCTTTCCTTTTCCTTTTTTTTTTAATATTCTATTTGTTTATTTATTTATTTATTATTATTTTTTAATTTTTTCTTTGGAATCAGGCTTATAGTTTTTTGTTCGTTTGTTGGTTTGCTTGCTTTTATTCCTTTTCTCATTTTTTGGATCAGCATTTCTTTTTTCTTTTATTTTTTCCTTCTTTCTTTCTTTTCTTTGGAATCAGGTTTATTGTGTTTTATTTGTCTGTTTGTTTCATGTTTTGTTCCTTTTCCTTTTCTCTTTTCTTAGATCAGGCTTTTTTTTTTTTTTTAAATTGGGCTTATCTTTACAAACAAATCAAAGCACACCTAGTTAAAAATCCAAGCATTCCCTACTGTAAGTAAGGAGGAACTCTTCAGAGGACTGACCTGTGGAAAAGAACAGCCAAACCAAAACAGCAGAGTGCACATAGCGTACACCAGAAATAGTTCCTGAAGCACCAGGCCCTGGACAGTGTATAACCCCTTCTTCATATAGCATTACTCTCAGGAACAGGAAACACAAGAAGCTTTCATAACATGCAAAGACAGAAACCTAGACATAATGACAAGACAGAGGAATTCTCCCCAAAAAAGAGGTCAAGAAGAGGTCACACCCAGGGATTTGCTAAAAACAGATATAAGCAATGTATCTGAATAAGAATTTAGAACAACAGTCATAAGAATACTAGCTGGGCTTCAAAGAAGGATAGAAGACATCAGAAAAATCCTGGCTGCAGAGATAAAAGACCTAAAAACTTGTCAGGCCAAAATAAAAAATGCTAAAAGTGAGATGCAAAACCAACTGGATATAATCACAATGAGGATGGAAGAAGCAGAGGATCAAAGAGGTGATAGAGAAGATAAAATTATAGAAAATAATGAAGCTGAAAAGGGGAGGGAAGAAAACAATTAGAGCACAGATACAGAGTTAGGGAACTCAGAGATTTCATGAAGCACAATAATGTCTGTATCATAGGAAGTTCAGAAGAAGAAGAGTAGAAAAAGGGGCAGAAGGTTTATTTGAACAAATTATAGATGAGAACTTCTCTAATCTGGGGAATGAAACAAGCATTCAAGTCCAAGGAACACAAAGAATTCCCCTCAAAATCAACAAAACCGGTCAATACCAAGACATATCATAGTGATACTTGCAAAATACAAAGATAAAGAGTAAATTCTGAAAGCAGCTAGGAATAAAAAGTCCTTAAACTACAAGAGTAGACACATAAGGTTAGCAGCAGACCTGTCCACAGAAATTTGACAGGTCAGAAGAGAGTGGCATGATATATTCAATGTGCTGAATGGGAAAAATATGCAGCCAAGAACACTATATCCATCAAGGTTGTCATTCAGAATAGAAGGAAAAATAAAGGATTTCCAAGGCAAGCAAAAACTAAAGGAGTTCATGAACACTAACCCAGTTTTTTAGGAAATATTAAAGGGGACAATTTGAGTGGGAAAGAAAGACCAAAATCATCAAAGATTAGAAAAGAACAGAGACAATCTACAGGAACAGTGACTTTACAAGTAACACAATGGCACTAAATTCATATCTATCAATAATCACTTTGAATGTAAATGGACTAAATGCTCCAATCAAAAAACATAGAATATCAGAATGGATTTAAAAAAATAAGACTCATCAATATGCTACTTACAAGAGACTCATTTTAGACCCAAAGACACCTCTAGATTGAAAGTGAAGAGATGGATAACCATCTCTCATGCTAATGGACATCAAAAGAGACCTGGAGTGGCCATATTTATATCAGACAAACTAGATTTTTAAGCCAAAGACTGTATTGAGAGATGAAGAAGGGCACTATATCATAATAAAGGGGTCTATCCAACAAGACGGTCTCCCAATTTGGGAGCACCCAAGTATATAAATCAATTAATAACAAACATAAAGAAACTCATTGATAATAGTACAATAATAATAGGGGACTTTAGTACCCCACTCACAGTATTAGAAATATCATCTAAGCAGAAGATCAACAAGGAAATAAGGGCCTTGAATAACACACTGGGCTAGATGGACTTAACAGGTATATTCAGAGCATTTCATCCTAAAACAGCAGAATACACATTCTTTTCAAGTGCACATAGAACATTCTCCAGAAGAGATCACATACGGAGTCACAAATCAGGCTTTGACCAGTACAAAAAGATGGAGGTCATACCAAGCATATTTTCAGACCACAATCTATGAAACTTGAAGTCAACCATAAGGAAAAAAAAAAAATGGGAAGACTACAAATACATGGAAGTTAAAGAATACCCTACTAAACAATAAATGGGCTAAGCAGGAAATAAAGAAGAAGAAAAAAAAAAAAAGAAGCAAATAAAAATGAAATCATGCAGTCCAAAACCCTTGGGAAACAGCAAAGGTGGTCATAAGAGGGAAATATATAGCAATACTGGCTTTCCTCAAGAAGAAAGAAAAGTCTAAAACATACAATCTAACCCTACACCTAAAGGAGCTGGAAAAAGAATAGCAAATAAAGCCTAAAATCAGCAGAAGAAGGGAAATAATTAAGATTAGAGCAGAAATAAATTAAATAGAAATCAAAGAAACTATGGAACAGATCAATGAAGCTAGGACCTGGTTCTTTGAAAGAATTAACAAAATTGATAAACCCCTAGCCAGACTTATCAAAAAGAAAAGAGAAAAGACCCAAATAAATAAAATCATGAATGAAAGAGGAGAGATCACAACCAAACACTGATGAAATACAATTATAAGAGAATATTATGAACAATTATTTGCCAATAAATTAGACAATCTGGAAGAAATGGATAAATTCCTAGAAACATATAACCTATCAACACTGAAACAAAAAGAAATAGAAAACTTGAACAGACCCATAACCAGCAAAGAAGTTGAAGCAGTAATCAAAAATCTTCCCACAATGTTTATAGGAACACTATCAACAGTAGCCAAATTATGGAAAGAACCTAAATGTCCATCGACTGATGAATGGATAAAGAAGATGTGGTATATATAGAGAATGGAATATTACTCAGCCATCAAAAATGAAATCTTGCCATTTGCAACAAGACAGATGGAACTAGAGTGTATTATGCTAAGTGAAATAAGTCAGTGAGAGAAAGACAAATATCATATGATTTCATTCATAATGGAATTTAAGAAACAAAACAGATGAACATAGAGGAAGGGAAGATAAAAACAGAGAGGGAAGCAAACCATAACAGACCCTTAACTATAGAGAACTAATGGTTGCTGGAGGGAGGGGCTAAATGGGGTAATGGGCGTTAAGAAGGTCACTTGTTCAAATGAGCAGTGGGTATTATATAAGTGATGAATCACTAAATTTTACTCTTGAAACCAATACTACACCATATGTTAACTAACTTGAATTTAAAATTAAAAAAAAAAAATCAAGAAGTTACATTACAAACACTGTAATGTTAGAAATAATTGGAAGTAAATTCATGATTTTATAATATTAATAATACAAATTCATGAATACACACACATATATGTCAACTGCTGCTTGTCTACTAAAAAACAATTAAGCAATAACAAACCCAAGTAGCAATGATTACCCTAATTCTTTGATTGTAATTACTAAATATCATTGTCCATTAAAAAACAAAAATAAATAAATAAATAAATAAATAAATAAATAAATAAATAAATAAAGGAATTGCTAATTTCAAGTCAGGTACAAGAGGCACACAAAAGGAGCCTAAGATATTTTCTTGTGCCAGAAATTAAAAAAAGCCATTAAAAATAATTTGGTTTTATCAGAAAGACATGGGAAACAATATAAAGAGGATACCATTGACTCTCAAAAAGAAAGATGTCTCGGGTCACCTGGATGGCTCAGTGGGTTCAGCGTTTGCCTTCGGCTCAGGTCATGATCCCAGTACCTGGGATCGAGCCCTGCAGTGGGCTCCCTGCTGGGCGGGAAGCCTGCTTCTCCCTCGCCCACTCCCCCTGCTGTGTTCCCTCTCTCTTTCTCTTTCTCTCTCTGTCAAATAAATAAATAAAACCTCTAAAAAAAAAAAAGAAAAATGTCTCGCTGATTGAACTCACTAAAATTCATTTAACATATTTATAAAAATGAGTTCTTTTTTTTTTAAAGATTTTATTTATTTGAGAGAGAGAACACAAGCAGAGGGAGAGAGAGGGAAAAACAGGCTCCCTGCTGAGCAAGGAGCCCGATATGGCACTCGATCCCAGGACCCTGGGATCATGACCTGGACTGAAGGCATCCACTTAACTGACTGAGCCACCCAGGCATTCCTAAAAATTAGTTCTTAATGTTATAGTAGACAGAAAAATAGAGATAATAAAAAAATGGACATATTTTGATGTAATTAGTCTTCTTTGAAAATTAATTAGAAATTTACCCTATGTTTTCTGTATAAAGTGTATTTCAAAGTAAATATATAGTCATGGGGTTCATGAGAGAGAAAAAAAATCTTCATTACAGAATAATTTTAATTAATAATTTTGCAAGTAAATATTATATTAGAAAAATCATGATTTTTAAAACTCTAAATAATTTATTGATTCAAGATAAGATTAAACCACTAAATGTACAATTGTTGAAACAATGCAGGCATGAGGCTGACATTCCCTGAACATATATGTCAACTTCTAGTCACATTTAGTCACAGTAAATATTCTGTGTTCCTGGAGGTGACATGATATGAAAATCACAAAACCATGTATGAATATTCTAGAAAAAATGAAACACAATTAAATCTCATTAAGCATCTGGAGTTAATATCTTCTTTACTGGGAATACAAAAGCAGGAGAACCAGTTAAGTGATAGCACAAGTGAAGAAACAGATGGATCCAGAAAGTTAGACATTCAACAGAAAAAATGATCCAGTTTCTTCAGTAAGTTGATGGCATCATAAAAAAAACACAAATAGAGGGACGCCCCGGTGGCTCAGATGGTTAAGTGTCTGCCTTCAGCTCATGATCTTAGGGTCCTGGGATTGAGGCGTCAGGCTCCCTGCTGGGTGGGGAGCCTGCTTCTCCCTCTCCCTCTGCCATCCCCTCCACCTGTGCTCTCTGGCTCTATCTCTCTGTCAAATAAATAAATAAAATCTTAAAGAAAATACAAATAGAGATAGTTTTTGTTTAGGAAAGACTTAAAAGACATAACAAGTAAAAAAAAAACATGAATATGAGCTAGATGAAAGATATTAAGAATTATTATTAATTTGGGTATGTTAGTGGCTTGGTGCTTGGGAGTAACAAATATCCAAGTTGTTCAGAGATGCATAATGTCTGGGACTTGGTTTGAAATATGGGGCAAAGAGATGACGTGAGTTTATAAGTGAGTATATCAAAATACAGAAGCATGATATGTACAGATTATTCTAAAAAATTTGAGAATGTATTTAATAATTTCCTAGAAAAATACAACTTTCCAAATAAGAAACACAAATAAATACATAACTCTTATGACCTACAACCATCAATGTTATTTCCTACAGAGAAAACAACTGGCTTAGTCCATTTTCCTGGATAGTTCTATAAAACATTCAATGAACATATAACTTCACTTTTATACAAAATCTTCTACAGAAAAGAATGAGATAGAACACTGCCTACTTTTTAAAAAAATCATGCTAGCAAAACTTTGAAAGCAAACAAGGCAAGACAAATGTAAGAAATGAAAATTATGGGCAGCCTCACTTAAAAATATACGTTCAAAAATTATAAATACGTGCAAATATTTGTAAACAGAATCTGGCAATGCAAGAATGTTAAAACCATTAGCATGTAAACTTCTCAGGCTCTCCATTTTAAAACATTTGTGCTAAGTTGCTACTCCCATGATACATGAAATCAACTACACTGTATTAGACTTTACTGTGAATAGAAAAAATAAATGTAAAAGAAACAAGATAAAATCATTATAATGTAACTTTGTAATAGTTTGTGATAATTATAGGACTGATTAATATAATATCACATACTGGGGCGCCTGGGTGGCTCAGCTGGTTAAGCGACTGCCTTCGGCTCAGATTGTGATCCTGGAGTCCCGGGATCGAGTCCTGCATCGGGCTCCCTGCTCGGCAGGGAGTCTGCTTCTCCCTCTGACCCTCCTCCCTCTCATGCTCTCTGTCTCTCATTCTCTCTCTCTCAAATAAATAAATAAAATCTTTAAAAAATATGTATATATAATATCACATACTAACTTAGCATAGAAAGTACTTCTTTAAAAAGATAGAAAAGCAGAAAATAAAAGGGAAAATATTAATGTATATGTCTACATTGAAATTACAGCCTTCCAGTCACCCAAGGATCCCAGATGTACAATGAAAACTCACCTACAGAGTTAGAGAAGATAGCTTAAACACGTAACAGCAATAAGTTATTAGCTCCTAGAATCTACACAGAAAGCCTAAAACCAAAAAGAGAAAAGATAACCAATAAAAGGGCAAAATACCTGAACAGACACTTAACATATATAAATGTAAAAAACATGCTCAATTATACCAGTATTCAGGGAAATGCAAATTAAATCACCATTTGCTATTCATCAAGTTATTAGAAATTAAAAATTTTGACAATATCAAAAGAGCACATGCAACAACTAAAATGCTTATAAAAAATTGGAAGGCATGTTCATTTTTACAGCTGCTTTGGGAAACGCCTAAAATTATCTAGAGTAGCAAAATACATGCAGATCCTAAAAACTTTACTCCAAAGGGGATATCTGTAGAAACTTTTCTATGTGACACAAGGAGACATATAAAAGAAGGTTGGTCAGAGTTCCATTATTTTTAATTCTGAAAACCTGGAAACAACATGTCTTTCCACAAGAAAGTGAATTAAATAAATTTTGGTATATTTATAAAATTTGTTAACTTATGGCAGTAAAAATCAGGTGTTAACTGATGAGCTTCCTAAGACAGTGATCAAAATGGTAAGATTTAAATTCATGAAATCTGTGAATAATTGAGAGGGAGGGAGAAGTTGATAGTAATTTGAAGGATTGAACTACATCAGGAAAGTTATTTTTATTTAATCTTTTATTCATACCTTTACTTATTAAAATATATTCTTGAACATATAACTTGAAGGAAATATAGTGAAAGAATTTTTAGAAAGTGCATAATATATGAGGCAATTTCATAAGATTAAAGAGGGTTATATTTCTCAGAATGTTTTTGTCTCAAGAACTTGACTGCTCCTTGAGTATTTATTTCTTAAGTGTCCAGTTGTTTTCATGTTCAAATACTTTACAAAAAGATTAATAACATGAAATAGTTTTAATGGTAGTATCTTTTGTATTTATGCATTTTTTTCTCCTTCTGTTAAACGCAATCAAACACTTTAAAGTATCTTCCTTATTGCATAGCTGGGCGTTGTATTGGCATGGTCTAGCACCCAATTCTAAATGGCTTACCTCATACATACTTGGCAGTTCCAATGCTTGTACTGTAAGAAAGTATCAAATTGTTGGGGTTTGGGTTAGGAAGGGAGTTGGACGTTGAGCAGTGATCTGCTTGCTGTAGCATAAACCCATAGTATCCTCAGAAAGATTCTACCCCTGGTGCATGTAAGCAGCTGGGAGCCATGTTCCTTCTCACTGCCTTTTTTTTTTTTTTTTAATTTTATTTATTTTTGAGAGAGAGAGAGAATGAGTGGGAGGAGAGGGAGAGAGTATGAGCAGGGGGTGAGGGAGAAGCAGACTCCTCACTGAACAGTGAGCCAGATCCAGGACTCAATCCCAGGACCCTGGGATCATGACCTGAGCCAAAGGCAGATGCTTAAGCAACTGAGCCACCTAGGCACCCCTCATTGCCTTTTTAATAGCAAAACAGGATGCCCTTTTCAGGAAAAATTTTAAGTAAAATTTATTTCTCTGATTTTAACAACACAGAGACTAATTGTGTAAGTCAGGGTTCAACCAGAAAAAAAGAACCAGTACAAAAGATATGTTAAGAGATTTGTTGCAAGGAACTGGTTTTCCTGATTGGGGTGATGACTAGGCAAGTCTGAGATTCACAGAGTGAGCGGTGCAGAGGAGTCATAAGCAACAGTAAACAAATAAACGAATATGACTGTGTTCTAACACAATTTACCTATGGGCATTGAAAGTGGAATTTCATGTAATTTTAACATATCATATATTCTACTTTTGATTATTTTTTTTTCTGTTTAAAATAATAGAAACCACTAAGTGCATGAGCCATACAAAAACAGGTGATATGTCAGATTTGGCCTATGGGTTAGTTTGCTGTCCTGTGGTCTATACCAAGAGTTTTCAAACTTGATGGTCTCAGTATTCACTTAAATGTTTAAAATTGTCAGAGGACTTTGTTTGTGTGGTTAATATCTATTGATGCTTGTCATATTAATATTAAAACAGGAAATTTTAAAGTATTTAATCATTAATTCAACTTGGAACAATAAATCCGCTACATGTTAATATATTTTTAAATTAAACACTAACTCTATTTTCTAAAACAACAAAAAACAATGGGAGTGGCATTGTTCAGTATTTTTGCAGGTTTCTCTGATCCTAGTTTTATAGAAGACAGCTGGATTTTCTTATCTACTTCTGCATTCCATCTATTGCACTCTCACATTCCGTGTAGCCTCCATACAGCTGAACTGTACACTCATGAGAGAGTAAGAGTCAAAAAGGTGAATAGCATGTTAACATTATTGTGAAAGTAGCTTTGACCTGTTGTTCCTCGGAAAGCACGTAGTGTATGTTAGACTGCCTTGCTAAAACAAAGCAGCAAATGTTAATATTGAAAAATGATCTTGCCATGTTAACATTTGCCTTTCATTCTTCCTTCATTTTATGTTATTCAGGACCCATATTTTCCAAGAAAATAACACTTTCACACTGACTGCCAGTCTAGCTATTCCTTCTCCCATTTCTGACCGCATTCACCACCACAATTACTCAAATAATATTTTGTGCTCCACCTTTTATATCCTTCTCCTTTATTGAGAAATAGAATCATGTAATAGAAAATTTATATTTTTCTTCCCTTTAATTGTGTTCCAAAATCCTTAAAATTTTTGTGATTAACCATCTTTCCATTTCTTCCCCTCATTTTGAGAAATCTGAAGAGTTTTCTTCATTTCCAAGGCCAATCCTTTCAGGCTTTCATGAAGTTCATATTCTGTCATTTATTTCTTTTTCTCTTCAGATCTATCCCTTTTTTTCTCCATCAGTGTTTTTTCACCATTTGTAAACTAATTTCCTAATATTTTTTCACTACCAGACCTAAAAACAAAACAAAACAAAACAAATAGCATGCATTTCTTTAGTATCACATTTTCTGTAGTAGCTTGTGTTCCTTTTTTTTTTTTCTTAAGACTTTATTTTTAAGTAATTTGTACACCCAACATGGGGCTCAAACTCACAGTCCAAAGAGGAAAAATCACAAGCTCTACTGACTGAGCCAGCCAGGCATTCCTTGTTTTCTAATATAGATTAATATCTCCAACCAAAATGTCAAAAATCACCAAAGATCCCCTACTGTATTCACTCATCTATTAAGACAGTAAAGATTTAGAGATTGCCAATTATATACTGGGCAATTTCTAGTTGGTAGAGATGAAGTATCAAAAAAACTGTTAATTCTGCTCTTCATAATTTGAGGCCTAGTTGAGACAAAGTAAATATTAATTAATTTGGGGAAGTTCACTAATAGAGATACTGAAGGTATGTATTTGACCCACAGAGTCAAATTTAATTTCTTAACTCCTTCCTCTTTGACTGTCCAGAATGAAGTATCCAGATTTGTCGTCTATTGCTATTGCAGTGTTTTCTCTCTGTTTTCTATCAACTCTTATATCTTCTGTTGCCTCCAGAGTCATTCATTCAGGCTTCCCGGGAATTTTTTTTTTTTTCTCTGTCTTTCAACTTTTGACTTCTGATGCAAATTGACCTAAATGAGTTTGGACTTTTTTTTTTTTTTAAGATTTTTATTTATTTATTTGAGAGAGAGTGAGAATGAGAGGGATCACAGGCAAGAGGGAAAAGCAGACTCCCCGCTTTGTAATATTATTTAAATTATTTATGTAGCTATCTCTGAAGTATGGATTGCTATTTAAATTATTTAATATAGTAAGTAGATAGAGTGTGGGTTGCTGATTAGGCTATTTCAGATATTAACTCTATTTTGAATGGACTTTATGTTGTTACACATATATATTTATTTATATTGCATTATTTATTATGTCATATTTTATAGTAAATGATGTATATCTTATAGCAATATACTTCTGTAAATATCTTTTTTTATGTCAAGATCTCATCTATTAAATCTGGTTTTACCCCTCATGTAAAAGATATCATTTAATGCTTTACTTATGAGATAGATAGTAGTTAAGAGTTCAGGTCTTGGAATCCAGCACATTGAGTGGACTCCAAACTCATTTAGATTTTTGTGTTACAAACACCTTAAAGCTTATTTTTTATAAAATTAGTAATATAGCCATTTATATGATTATAGAATATATCCACTAAATGGTACCTCTTAAGAACTATATTTTTTAACTGGATGGATATAAATATGAAAATTCTATATTAATATTATAACACTGCCTTAAATATTAATAATAAGTAATACTATACTGACAATCACTTCTGTGTAAACAAAAAAAAGTTTTAATTCTGACTAATGAAATTTACTTTTTGTTTTTGGTTTGAAAGTAATAAAGCCTAAAGCCTGAGCCACATTTTAATAAAGTATAAATAATTTTTACATTGAGTTTGTGCATTTTTTGTGAAAAGAGTGTATTTATAGTTAACCAATTGCAAGTTCACACAATTTTAGGAGATGATTATCTTTTATGTACCTATATAGAACAGTCTCATTTTGAAAGAAGATACAATTTAATGAAATGGACTTTGCTCTGATATTTATAAGACCTACCTGACCTTCTATCTCATTTATAACCTTATGTTAACTTTCATAAGGTAATTAACCTTTTGATCTGTGAAGAAAATATATCATGCTATAAACAGAAATATTATGTAGTGATCCAAAATAACAACTGACCTATGAAAGCTATATTTCCTTTTCATATGAAAATATAAGCCTTATGGGAAGAATTAGAAAGCAATATGTTTTGCTCTCCCAAATGTACTGCATGCTATGAATAACAAACCTTTCGTAGTTTCAAATAATGCCTTTTGGGACATATTCTATGATGCTTATGTAAAATATCTTGCAGATGCTTTATTCCTTTAACATTTGCAAAATTTGTGTTTCATCCTCCTGAGTCTTCTGTTTTGTTTAAGGCCGGATAGGGTAAATGTTGGTGCAAACTCATTAACATCAAAAAATACCAAGTTAATCAGATAGCAATTCAAAAGCAAATACACATGGTCATGTTATAGAGTTACTTAGATTTTACTTTAATACTCAACAGATGAAAAACATATTCTACAGTATGTGTTCAAATTGGTTTTCTTAACTCTGTTTAGAAATATATAATTCTTTTATCATATTTAATTAATTTATTTGACATATTTCCAGTAACTTTCACTTAATTTGAAAGTGATCTCTGGTTTCTGTTTTCTAGAAAAAGAACATTTTTTATTGAAGTGCTTGAAATACAAGGAACTATTAACATGTACGTATTTTTATTTTGTCAATTTCATTAATATCAGCTTAATAAAATGACAAGAATAAAACAATATTTTCATGTAAATATCAATATTAGAAAAACATCTCCATTGATCTTTTGCCTCCTGTGAGTGTGTTTTATTTGGCACTAAAAACAAACATATATTTCTAATTCTACATATCACCAAGAAGCATTGTCATTAAAAACCAAGCTAAAATATGTGACATTATTAAATGTCTTTAAAACCAGTTCTTTTCACTTTATCTGCAGATATATCCTGATGAGCAGCAGAGACTTGAGCTTTTTGAGTAGCACTGTTGTAAAGAATGGTAAGGAACCATGAAGTCTTAAAGTCTGAATTTGAAGACAGGCCCTGTCAGTTGCAAGCTGCATGAAGTTTGCATATCATCGAATATCCTTAAATCCCAGTGACCTCATCTGACAAAAGCAGGTGATGTCTACCTCGATGAATTATTTTCATGTTTAACTATCAAAATTTAGGTAACATATCTAATATATTACTTAGTAAGTAAGTATTCAATATTGTTACATGGTATTGCATACTTAACTTTTTTTTTTTTAAGATTTTATTTATTTGAGAGAGAGAGTACATGAGAGGGAGAGAGAGCACAAGCAGGGGAGAGAGGTGAGGGAGAAGCAAACTCCCCCCTGAGCAGGGAGACTGATATAAGACTCAATCCCAGGACCCTGGGATCATGACCTGAGCCAAAGGCAGACACTTAACTGACTGAGCCACCCAGGTGCCTGCACACTTTACTTGTTTATACCCTTTAGCTTTTATAGAAAAATCAGCAGTAATACCCAGAATGTTTGACAGAAATTAAAACTTATTTTATTATTCTGGTAGCACTGGTAACATATACTTCTCTTTTTTTCCTCTACATACGCTACTCAGTTGTAAATATTGTATTTGTATATTTGTAATATATTTGTATATGTATAATAATATACAATAATATTTATATTGTATATGTAATGATATTTGTAGACTGTTTCAATTTTAATTTATATAATAAACATATATCCATTCTTGGACAGAGTTGTATTTTTCACAGTTCCATAGTATTTATTCAGATGGGGAGATCAAATTTCAAGTTGTATGATTTGAAAAGAGTAGTTTGTATACAGGTGTTTAATACCTCTCATCTTGAAAACACACAAATACACACACATACACACACAAATAAAAGTGAGCAAAGAGAAATGAAAAACAGGACTGGGGATATCCAACAGAAGAAACCTGAATATAGTCTCCCACAATGTGAAAAATTCCCATTAGGCATACTGAAGATATTGAGGAGAAAGTTGTGATATATTAAGAAAACAGGTATACAATGAAAAACCTGCAACTCCCTAATTCAGAGGGGCAAGCGTTAATGAATCTAGAACATTGGCAAGGCAGAATGACTTCATCTGGAAGTCCTTTTAATGTGATGGAATCATAGATTTCAAAACAGACCCTGTCACTTGGCACTGATGACCACGTAAAGACACAATGGGCAGAAAAAGCCTGTCAAAGCCAGAAAGCCACATTGACTTTTTTTTTTTTAATATCCTTTGCTTTATTGAATCTTCTTAACATCTGAGAAATTCATTACACCAAGGAGGACAAAAGGAAACTTGAGGCAAAGCCAATGTAGGGTCTTGGGGCCAAATGTAGAATTATATTAGAATTCTGGAGATTGGGTATTTAATATGTTGCCTACAGCAAAAGGCAGAAAAGCACTCTGGAGGGAACAGGTCATTTGTCCCCATGAACAGGGACACCTGAACAATCTCCTGGTGGTTCTAATCCAAGACCATCCCATGGTGAAGCCATGGCATCTCCTCATTAGATCACCACCACCATTTGTCCTCAAGGTCATTGAAATCCCATTTACACTTGACTCTTAGAAAGGACCCCCTCTCCTGCAATTCCTGCAGCTCCCCCTTCCCTATGTTGTACAACTGAATTGTCCCTAATTTTCTGGACTTATCGTGAGTTGATAGAGCACTTTGCTGACTTGGAAGCAGTTTCCAAGTACCTGGCAGGATCTTGACATGTTGTTGCATATCTCTGTAAAGTAACAGAAACACCCCAGCATTGAGGCTAGACATAGTCACATTATGGACTATGCCCAAAAAGAGCATTGAATTTAGAAATACGGTCCTTAACACAGTAGATTCAACAAATACAGAGTAGTAATCTAGCAGAAAATTTCTTTTCTATTTTTTTAAAGATTTATTTATTTATTTGAGAGAGAGAGAGCATGTGTGGGGAGGGGGTAGAGGGAAAGGAAGAGAGAGAGAGAAAGAAGCAGACTTCCCACTAAGTGCAGAGCCCAACATGGAGCTCAATCCCATGACCCATGAGATCATGACCTGAGCCCAAATCAAGAGTCGGATGCTTAACTGACTAAGCCACCCAGGCACCCCAGAAATAAATTTCATCAAGTCACCCCCATATCAATTTATATGCTGAATCATATAAATGTTAATATTTGCATCATTCAGCATTTCAGCTAAAAATAAGAGTTTGTTTCTTACAGATTAATAATAGGAGGAAGCAATAAGACACATGCATAATTTATGTAAAAATATCTAACCAAGAAAGATTTCTCCATTCAGTGACAAAAGGACACAACACAGGCCCTATGAAAACATGAAATAGATTAAGTCAGCTGTATTTTGATGTGAGACTGAAAGAATATCATCACATCTCACTTCAATTAGAGAATTTGTGATTATTAAATTTTAAAATTCTCAAATTTTATAATCTTTGACATAATATCTTAATAATTTAGAAGATTTAAACCAAATATATATATGTGTAAATACACATATTTTTTCACATATTTTTATTTGATTCAGGTTCCCAGAAGGCCTTAGGAAGCCACGAGTGACTTCAGCTAACTTTTCATATGCATTATATGCTTAAATCTACTCTTTTTTTTTTTTCTAAAGATTTTATTTATTTGACAGAGAGAGACCCAGAGTGAGAGAGGGAACACAAGCGGGGGGGCAGGAGAGGGAGAAGCAGGCCTCCTGCGGAGCAGAGAGCCCGATGTGGGGCTTGATCCCAGGACCCTGAGATCATGACCTGAGCTGAAGGCAGACGCTTAACGACTGAGCCACCCAGGCGCCCTTAAATCTACTCTTAAACAAAGTTTCATTTAATAAAAACGTTTTGTGCAGTAATGTATAGTTCAAGATGGCTCCTGAGTTTTCTGGAATATAAGTCCAGAAATGAGAAAGATAAATTTTTCCTCAAAGAAAAGAATTTTACATAAATACGTATGAAGGTATTCTTGCAAAGATGATATTGACACACCTCTCCATAATCCATGCACATGAAACATTCAAAATTAGCATCTGTAGTAAGTGTATTAGTTTCCTAAGACTGTCATAACAAAGAACCACTAACTGGGTGGCTTAAAATACAAAGGAAATTTATTCTCAGAGTTTTGGAGATTTAGAAGTCTAAAATCAAGGGGTCACATGGTTGATTTATCCTGAGGGCTCTGTGGGACCAAAGACAATGTCATATTTAACTGTACATAAGGAATATGGGTAAACTCAAATATTACTAAAGTGGTTTCAATCTGGATATTGTATAACAAAAGCTTAAAGTATGAAAATACATACTGTTTACATGTGCTTCAATTAGAATGGAGAAAATTGTTGCTTTGTCATCATAGAAGAAATTACCAAGATATAACACTACCAGTTTGCACATTCTATGTGTTGATGACTTAAAACCCTATACAAGGGACAAATTTTCCTTATAGTAATTTGGACCAAATTTGACATTAAGCAACTTTGTTTTAGGAAATTCAGAAAGATTTATTTCATGGCATTTCTAGAATTTTCTGTGTATGGGCAAACTGTCTCACAAGAAATTGCTTTTAACTGCATTATGAATTCTTTCTATAAATGTTCTCAAGAGCACATTTTATGGAAATTTTTTGTTTATTTTACCATAATTATTAATATTGATTGAAATTCAAACATTTAAGTCTATTTAACTAGAGACAGAGATACTTCAAATGAAACACTATAAAAATGTGTATTTTAGGGCGCCTGGGTGGCTCAGTTGGTTGGGCGGCTGCCTTCGGCTCAGGTCATGATCCTGGAGTCCCGGGATCGAGTCCCGCATCGGGCTCCCTGCTCGGCGGGGAGCCTGCTTCTCCCTCTGGCCCTCCCCCCTCTCATGTGCTCTCTGTCTCTAGATTATTATTTTTTAAAAAAAAAAAAAAAAAATTTTTTAAAAAAAAAAAAAAAAAAAAAATGTGTATTTTATAAAGAAAAAGCATACCAAATATCTACATGAATTTATTGATTATTATATTGTCAAGTGTACATGATAAGTTTATTGACAAAATTCAAACCTTTAATGGGGATAAAAAGTAATGATTGAGCAACTAAAAACACTGTTAGAGTAATTTGGTCTAAAAAGCATCATATTGGAGTTCATAACTAAATAAGCCATAAAATTATTGAGGAGCACTTGTCAATTACCAAAATGGAGTAATCATACAGATGGTAATAAATGAGGATGGCCTTCAATTACATGGCATCTTATGGACACCAACCACCACAAAGTGAAGCAAACAAATTTAACAGTAATTCCACTCAAGATTTAACCTGTTTCTGTTAACTTAAATTCATACTCACATTGGCTGCCAGGGCAGTAAGCATGTCTCTTTCACCACAAAGAATATGAAGGATCACATTTTAAAGTCATTATGAGTAGTCTTTTAAAAAATAGTGAATGTAAATTCATCATTTTTTTTTTAAGATTTTATTTTTATTTATTTGACAGAGAGAGACACAGCGAGAGAGGGAACACAAGCAGGGGGAGTGGGAGAGGGAGAAGCAGGCTTCCCGCCGAGCAGGGAGCCCGATGTAGGGCTCAATCCCAGGACCCTGGGATCGTGACCTGAGCCGAAGGCAGACGCTTAATGACTGAGCCACCCAGGTGCCCCGTAAATTCATCATTTTTAAGATACTAATTTATGTTGAAAGTATTTTAGTTTTTTTATGGTTATTGGACAGTCTTAGTTTTCTTCCTCTTTCTGGAACAATTATGATAAATTGAGCACTGTTTAAAAAACAACCATTTGGGAACTCAGGCAAGATGGCAGAGGAGTTGGAGACCTAAATTTCTTCTGGTCCCAGGAATTCATCTAGATAGGGATCAAACTATGAACTCAACAGGAGGTTGAAGAAAAAAATAGCAGCAACTCTCTGAACAGAAAAGAGAGCACTTTCTGGAAGGTAAGACATGCAGAGAAGTGAATCCGAGGCGATATATGGGAAGATAGACCACGGGGAGAGGGAGCCTCTGTCAGCCAGCTATTGGCAAGTGATAGAACCGCAGAACACAAAATCGGAACTTTTAGAAGTCGGCTCTGCTGAGGGATGTCACTCCAGTGGCTAAGCAGGGCATGGAACCCTTGCTAGGACACTCTGGTCTCAAGACCCTTGGGGTCACAGAAAGACCAGGGGTGCCTGACTGCATCAGTACTCCCAGGTATCGGAGAGGGGAAGCCGGCTGCAGAGACGGAGCCGAGGAGTGGGCTTTCAGCTCCGGGTTGCCATAAACTGTGATCTGCTGCACAGTCGGGCCACTGCTCCTCCAGCAGGGACCCAACAAGTGGCAGATCCTGGGAGACTCCCCTTCCTCCCCAGGGAGAAGTGGTGTAGGAGGGCACTGCAGGAATCTGCTGGGTTTGGAGACTCCAAATGGGGTCATGTGCCAGAGATAGAAATGCTCAGTCCAGGCAGGTGAGCACAGAGTATGGCCAGAGACTGGGAGACGAGTGATTGACTGCTTTTCTCTGGGGCAGCTCGGAGGAGTGGGGCCCCGAGTTCTCGGCTCCTCCTGGGCGGAGATTGGAGGCCACCATTTTCACTCTCATACTCCAAAGCTCTATGAAAGCTTGCAGGGAACAAAAGCTACTGAGAGCAAACAGGAGCAGATTACTTAGGCTGGCCCCCAGCAAGGGCGGGGTAATACCGCCTCAGGTAAAGACACTTAAGAATCACTGCAACAGGCCCTCCCCCAGAAGATCAGCAAGAACAGCCAGCCAAGACCAAGTTTACTATCAATGAGAACGGCAGAATGCCAGCACTAGGGGAATACAGCACATAGAATTCATGGCATTTTTCCCTATGATTCTTTAGTCTTTCAAAGTTAATTTTTTTAATTTTTTCTTTTCCTATTTATTTTGATTTTTCTTTTTCCTTTTTTCAACCAACATCTTATCAATCCCTTTTTTAAAAATCTTTTTTTTTATTTTTCATTTTTAGAGTCATATTCTATCCCTTCATTGTAGTTAATCTTTCTTTTTGTATATATATATAAGTTGTTCTTTCTTTAAAATTTTGGGATACAGTTTCTTCTAACAGATCAAAATATACCTTAAAATTCTAGTGTATGGCTTTGTTCTAGGCTCCTGCCTGATCACATTCTCTCCCCCCATTTTTTAAAATTTCTCCTCTTTCTTCAACCAACTTCTTATCCTATGAGTTCCTTTTATAAAATCATTTATAATTTTCATCTTTACAGTCATATTCCATCCCTTCATTGTATTTGCCTTTATTTTTGTACATTTGTAAGTTTTTCTTTCTTTAAAATTTTGGGACGCAGTTTCTTCTGACAGACAAAAATATGCCTAAAACCTAGTGTGTGGCACTGATCTATTCACCAGCCTGATCATATTTGTTCATATTCATTTTTTTTTCTTTTTCTTTTTCCTTTCTTTTCCTTTCTGTTCCTGGTTTCAGGTCTCTTCTGATTTGTTTAGCGTATATTTTTCTGGGGTCATTGTAACCCTGTTAGCATTTTGTTCTCTCATTCATCTATTCTCCTCTGGACAAAATGAAGAGATGTAAAAACTCACCTCAAAAAAAAAAAGAACAAGAGGCTGTATTGACTGCCAGGGACCTAATCAATACAGACATTAGTAGGATGTCAGAACTAGAGTTCAGAATGACGATTATAAAGATACTAGCTGGGCTTGAAAACAGCATGGAAGATACTAGAGAAGCCCATTCTGGAGAAATAAAAGAACTAAAATCTAATCAAGTCGAAATAAAAAAGGCTATTAATGAGGTGCAATCAAAAATGGAGGCTCTAACTGCTAGGATAAATGATGCAGAAGAGGGAATTAGTGATATAGAAGACTAAATGATGGAGAATAAAGAAGCTGAGAAAAAGAGACAAACAACTGCTGGATTATGAGGGGAGAATTTGAGAGATAAGAGATACCATAAGATGAAACAATATTAGAATAATTGGGATCCCAGAAGAAGAAGAAGAAAGAGACAGAGGGGCAGAAGGTATATTGGAGCAAATTATAGCAGAGAACTTCCCTAATTTGGGAAGGAAACAAGCATCAAAATCCCAGAGGCACAGACAACCCCCCTCAAAATCAATAAAAATAGGCCAACACCCCAACAACTAATAGTAAAACTCACAAGTCTCAGAGACAAAGAAAAAATCCTGAAAGCAGCTCAGGACAAGAGGTCTATAACCTACAATGGTAGAAACATTAGATTGGCAGCAGACCTATCCACAGAAACCTGGCAGGCCAGAAAGGACTGGCAAGATATACTCAGAGCACTAAATGAGAAAAATATGCAGCCAAGAATACTATATCCAGATAGGTTGTCATTGAAAATAGAAGGAGAGATAAAAAGCTTCCAGGACAAACAAAAACTAAAGGATTTGCAAATATGAAACCAGCCCTACAAGAAATATTGAAAAGGGTCCTCTAAGCAAAGAGAGAGTCTAAAAGTAACATAGACCAGAAAGAAACAGAGACAATATACAGGAACAGTCACCTTACAGGCAATACAATGGCACTAAATTCTTATCTTTCAATAGTTACCCTGAATGTAAATGGGATAAACGCCCCAATCAAAGGACACAGGGTATCAGATTGGATTAAAAAAAAAAAAGACCCATGGATATGCTGTCTCCAAGGGACTCATTTTAGACCCAAAGACACCTCCAGATTGAAAGTGAGGGGGTGGAAAACAATTTATCATGCTAATGGACATCAAAAGATCTGGGTTGGTGATCCATATATCAGACAAAATAGATTTTAAACCAAAGAGTATAATGAGAGATGAGGAAGGAAGCTATATCCTACTTAAAGGGTCTATCCAACAAGAAGATCTAACGATTGTAAATATCTATGCCCTTAACATGGGAGCAGACAATTATATAAGCCAATTAATAACAAAATCAAAGAAACACATCAACAACAATACAATAATAGTAGGGGTCTTTAACACCCCCCCTCACTGAAATGGACAGATCATCTAAGCAATAGATCAACAAGGAAATAAAGACTTTAAATGACACACTGGACCAAATGGACTTCACAGATATATTCAGAAAATTCCATCCCAAAGCAACAGAATACACATTCTTCTCTAGTGCCCATGGAACATTCTCCAGAATAGATCACATCCTATGTCACAAATCAGGTCTCAACTGGTACCAAAAGATTGGGATCATTCCCTGCATATTTTCGTACCACAGTGGATTGAAACTAGAACTCAGTCCCAAGAGGAAAGTTGGAAAGAACTCAAATACATGGAGGTTAAAGGGCATCCTACTAAAGAATGAATGAGTCAACAAGGAAATTAAAGAAGAATTTTAAAAAATTCATGGAAACCAATGAAAATGAAAACACAACTGTTCAAAATCTTTGGAATGCAGTGAAGGCGTTCCTAAGAGGAAAGTATATAACAATACAAGCCTTTCTCAAGAAACAAGAAAGGTCTCATGTACACAACCTAACCCTACACATAAGAAGCTGGAGAAAGAACAACAAATAAAGCCTAAACCCAGCAGGAGAAGATAAATAATAAAGATCAGAGCAGAAATCAATGAAATAGAAACCAAAAGAACAGTAGAACAGATCAACGAAACTAGGAGCTGGTTCTTTGAAAGAAATAATAAGATTGATAAACCCCTGGCCAGACTTACCAAAAAGAAAAGAGAAATGACCCAAATAAAAAAAAAAATCATGAATAAAGAGGAGGGATCACAACCAACACCAAAGAAATACAAACAATTATAAGAACACATTATGAACAACTATATGCCAGCAAATTAGATAATCTGGAAGAAATGGACGCATTCCTAGATGTGTATCAACTACCAAAACTGAATCAGGAAGAAATAGAAAAACTGAACAGACCCATAACCACTAAGGAAATTGAAGCAGTAATCAAAAATCTCCCAAGAAACAAGAGCTCAGGGCCAGATGGCTTTCCAGGGGAATTCCACCAAACATTTAAAGAAGAATTAATACTTATTGTTCTGAAACTGTTCCAAAAATAAAAATGGAGAGAAAACTTCCAAACTCATTTTATGAGGCCAGCATTACCTGGATCTCCAAATCAGACAAAGACCCCATCAAAAAGGAGAATTACAGACGAATATCCCTGATGAACACGGATGCAAAAATTCTTGCTAAAATACTAGTCAATAGCATCCAACAGTACATTAAAAGGATGATTCACCATGACCATGTGGGATTTATCCCTGTGGTGCAAGGTTGGTTCAACAATCGCAAAACAATCAATATGATACAATACATTAATAAAAGAAAGAACAAGAACCATATGATCTTCTCAAGAGATGCAGAAAAAGCATTTGACAAAGTACAGCATCCTTTCTTGATTAGAACTCATCAGAATGTAGGGATAGAGGGTACACACCTCAATATCATAAAAGCCATCTATGAAAAACCCACAGTGAATATCATTCTCAATGGGGAAAAACTGAGAGCTTTCCCCCTAAGGTCAGGAACACAGCAGGGATGTCCACTATCATCACTGCTATTCAACATACTATTAGAAGTACTAGCCACAGCAATCAGACAAGAAAAAGAAATAAAAGGCATCTGAATCATCAAGAAGAAGTCAAACTCTTACTCTTTGCAGATGATATGATACTTTTATGTGGAAAACCCAAAAGACTCCACCCCAAAACTGCTAGAACTCACACAGGAATTAAGTAAAGTGGCAGGCTATAAAATCAATGCACAGAAGTCAGTGGCATTCCTATACACCAACAACAAGACAGAAGAAAGAGAAATTATGGAGTTGATCCCATTTACATTTGCACCCAAAACCATAAAATACCTAGGAATAAATCTAACCAAAGAGGCAAAGAATCTGTACTCAGAAAACTATAAAATAGTCATTAAAGAAATTGAAGAAGACACAAAAAAATGGAAAAACATTCCATGCTCATGGATTGGAAGAAAACTATTGTGAAGATGTCAATGCTACTTAGAGCAATCTACACATTTAAAACAATCCCTATCAAAATACCATTACCTTTTTTCAAAGAAATGGAACAAATAATCCTAAAATATGTATGGAACCAGAAAATACCCCGAATAGCCAGAGGAATGTTGAAAAAGAAAAGCAAAGCTGATAGCATCACAGTTCTGGACTTCAAGCTCTATTACAAAGCTGTCATCATCAAGACAGTATTGTACTGGCACAAAAACACACACATAGATCAATGGAACTGAATAGAGAGCCCAGAAATGGACCCTCAACTCTATGGTAAACTAATCTTCAACAAAGCAGGAAAGAATGTCCAATGGAGAAAAGACAGTCTCTTCACAAATGGTGTTGGGAAAATTGGACAGCCACATGCAGAAGAATGAAACTGGACCATTTCCTTACACCACACAGAAAAATAGACTCAAAATGGTTGAAAGACCTCAATGTGAGACAGGAGTCCATCAAAATCCTAAAGGAGAACACAGGCAGCAACCTCTTCGACCTCAGCCACAGCAACTTCTTCCTAGAAACATTGTCAAAGGCAAAGGAAGCAAGGGCAAAAATGAACTATTGGGACTTCATCAAAATAAAAACTTTTGCACAGCTAAGGAAACAGTCAACAAACCCAAAAGACAACTGACAGAATGGGAGAAGATATTTGCAAATGACATATGAGATAAAGGGCTAGTATCCAAAATCTCTGAAGAACTTATCAAACTCAACACCCAAAGAACAAAGAATCCAATCAAGAAATGGGCAGAAGACATGAACAGACATTTCTGCAAAGAAGACATCCAAATGGCCAACAGACACGTGTAAAAGTGCTCAACATCACTCAACATCAGGGAAATCCAAATCAAAACCTCAATGAGAAACCACCTCACACCAGTCAGAATGGCTAAAATTAACAAGTCAGGAAACGACAGATGTTGGAGAAAGGGGAACCGTCCTGCACTATTGGTGGGAATGCAAGCTGGTGCAGCCACTCTGGAAAACGGTATGGAGGTTCCTCAAAAAGTTGAAAATAGAGCTACGGTATGACCCAGCAATTGCACTACTGGGTATTTACCCCAAAGATACAAATGTAGTGATCCAAAGGGGCACGTGTAGCCCAATGTTCATAGCAGCAATGTCCACAATAGCCAAACTATGGAAAGAGCCAAGATGTCCTTCAACAGATGACTGGATAAAGAAGATGTATAGGTGCACCTGGGTGGCTCAGTCGTTAAACGTCTGCCTTCAGCTCAGGTCATGATCCCAGGGTCCTGGAGTCGAGCGCTGCGTCAGGCTCCCTGCTCAGCAGGAAGCCTGCTTTTCCCTCTCCTACTCCCCCTGTTTGTGTTCCCTCTCTTGCCGTCTCTCTCACTGTCAAAAAATAAATAAAATCTTTTAAAATAAATAAAGTTATACACACACACACACACACACACACACACACACACACACACACACACTGGAATATTATGCAGCCATCAAAAAAAACCCCAAATCTTGCCATTTGCAATGACATGGATGGAACTAGAGGGTATTATGCTAAGCGAAATACGTCAATCAGAGAAAGACATGTATCACTTGATCTCACTGATATGAGGAATTCTTTTTTTTTTTAAAGATTTTATTTATTTATTTGACAGAGAGATAGAAAGAGAGAACAAGTAGGCAGAGAGTCAGGCAGAGGGAGAGGGAGAAGCAGGCTCCCCGCTGAGCAGGGAGCCCAATGAGGGGCTCCATCCCAGGACCCTGGGATCATGACCTGAGCCGAAGGCAGCCACTTAACTGACTGAACCACCCAGGTGCCCCATGATATGAGGAATTCTTAATCTCAGGAAACAAACTGAGTGTTGTTGGGGTGCTGGGGGGTGACAGGAATGGGTGGCTGGGTGATAGACATTGGGGATTGTATGTGCTATGATGAGCTCTGTGAATTGTGTAAGACTGATGAATCACAGACCTGTACCTCTGAAACAATAATACATTATATGTTAAAAAAAAAAAAAGAGGATAGTAGGAAGGGAAAAGTGAAGGGAGGGAATCAGAGAGGGAGACGAACCATGATGGACTATGGACTCTGAGAAACAAACTGACGGTTCTAGGGTGGGGGGTGGAGGTGATGGTTTAGTCTGGTGATGGATATTAAAGAGGGTATATATTGAATGGAGTACTGGGTGTTATATGCAAAAAATGAATCATGGAACACTATATCAAAAACTAAAGATGTAATGTATGGTGATTGACATAACATAAAATAAAATTAGAAAAATATTACCAACTATTTGAATTATATGTGAATATTTTATTACCATGGCGTTGTGCAAAGCTTTGGTTAATTAGTGTTATTCTCCTCTGTGTTATCAACTTCTTTATCATTTCTATTTTTGTGTAATATTCCTATCTCTGACTTACATTTTATAATTAATATTGAGTACTATTTACCTCTTTTGTTGAAAAATCAGCTCCTAGATTTATCTATTATTTTCAAACTCATTGACTTCTGCCTTTCTCAATATTGCTTTCTTCCTTCTCCTTGCTTTTGCTTTGTATTGCTATAATTTTTCATATTTCATGAATTAAATCGTGATTCACATTTTTTTCTTGATTAATAGGGAAAGTATTTAAACACTACACTATTTCTGATTACCCCCTTTTACCACAGCCAGTTTCAATGAGACGTACAATTCACACCACTTGAGACAATATTGTAATTTAGGAAACAACTTAAATGGTTAAAGTTGTATTATATAACAATAAAAGTTAAATAATAGTATTGATTGCTTACACTGGTCTAAGTATTTAAGTGCCCTGTATATACCTATATAATTTAGGGTATCCCCACAAGGCAGTTACTGTCCTACAGTTATTGTATTGGTTACATAACTAAAGCATAGACATGTCAATACCTTACCCAGTGTCACCAGTTATGAAACAGCAAAACCACGATTTGTACCCAGTGTGATGATTAGTCTTATGTGTCAACATGGCTAGGCTATGGTGCCTGGTTGTTTGGTCCAACACTAATCTAGATGTCATTATGAAGATAGTTTGTAGATGTTAGTAATATTTGCAATAAGTTCATATAATTAAAAGTGATTACCCTCAATAAAGTCGGTGGGTGTCATTCAGTCAGGTGAAAGCCTTAAGAACAAAAACAGGTTACACAAAGAAGAAGCAATTCTGCCTTGAGACTGTAACAGAAATCCTGGCCTGAGTTTTTGGCTTGCTGGCTTGCCCTATATACTTACTAGCTTCTATAGTTCCGTTAGCCAATTGGTCAAAATAAATCTCATTCTTTCTCTCTCTCTTTCCCTCCCTCTCTCTTCCTCTGTCTCCCTCCTTCTTGCCTTCCTTTCCATTCTCTGATCTATCATCTATCTGTATCTATTTATCATCTATCATCTGTCTATTATCTATCATCTATCTATCATCTATCATCTATAGCTATCTATCATCTACCTATCTATCATCTATCTATCTATCTATCATCTATCTATCTATCTTATCTATCATATATCTATATCTATCATCATCTACCTATCTATTATCTATCATTCTATCATCTATCATCTAACCATCTATATGTATCTATCATCTATCTATTATCTATCTATCTATCATCTATCTATCATCTATCATCATCTATCTATCATCTATCTTCTATCTATCTATCATCATCATCTATCATCTATCTATCTATCATCTATCATCATCTATCTATCATCTATCTATCTATCTATCTATCATCTATCTATCATCATCTATCATCTATCATCTATCTATCATCTATCATCTATCTATCTATCACCATCTATCATCTATCTATCATCTATCTATCTATCATCATCTATCATCTATCTATCATCTATCTATCTAATCTATCATTTATCTATCTATCATCTGTTATTTTACTCTGGAGAACACTCACTGATAAACTCAGCTAACATTTTTCTTCAGGATCATCAACTGCTTTGTTAGAAAGCTATGCTATTTATATTACTTCTGTTAACTAACAAGATCACAAATGCCTTGCTCCAGGTAGCTAGATATCACATATTATACTCCACCATCACTCTCAAGTGTTCATACTCCTTATCCATTCACTCAACATTAAGACATAAATCAATTTGGAATTTCATTTAAAAACTGCTGTTTCCTGTGCATCACCCCATGATTTTAAAAGAGAGGTTTTGCTTATTTTTATACTTACTGCTTTTTGATTTGTCAGTGTTTTTTTTTTTTTTTTTAAATCTCACTCAAATTCTGTATATATCCCTGAGTCATATACTGAGTAAGAGATCAGAATCTTGTCATGGCACCCTCACATTGGGTCATTTGTCCTGGCCTTAGTATTGGCTTACTTCCAGGTCATTTTTTCCAATCCATGCTCATTCTTTCCATGAACTGTGATAAAAGGCAATAGATAACCCACCCTTCCTCAGTCCATAGACTGATATTCCTATGAACTCTACCTGGGGGAAAAAAAAAATATTACAGAAGTCACACTGTCTCTTAATTGACCTCTGCGAAATTTGATATATCTGAACATTCTTTCCTTATTGAAACTTGCTTCTCTTGATATCCATGAGCCAGTCAGGCCACACTGTATTAGTTTTTTTAAGACCTTCTTCTGTCCACCTCTAAAATAATCATGTACTTTCTTCTCTATCAGGACAATTTTATGTATTAACATGGCTTCAAATACTACTTATATCCTAATATCTTCAAGCAAAACTGAAACTGAAATACTTGCCTCAATGTATATGACTTGTTGACTTATACATGTCCAACTCTATAATCTGTACAACTGTATGGCTCAGTCATGAATATATACATTTTACTAGTCATTTTCAAATGATCAGTCACTTTAAGCTATGTAAAAAACTAATTCACCATCTTCCCTCCATCTCTAGTTCATTTCAATCTTGTTCTCTCATGTTCCATATCTCAGAAACTATCTATTGTCTACCAATTTGATAAGCCAGAAATCTATGAGGGAGAAAAATCCAAGAAGAAAAGTAATCTTCCTTCTCTTGTTTTCCTCACACCCACTGAATCACAAAATCATACCTAATTCACATCCTAATAATTTGTAACTGTTTTGATTCCTCTATGTCCACTGTTCTTAATATAGACTAAATATTTATCATATTGTGATTGGGACCTTGCAAATCTTTTGTCAGTTTCACATTCTGTAATCATACCTATTATGTCTTCTCTTCCACTGCCTCAAGTGATTATTCTAACATGCTTATACTAACCTGGGCTTAAAAACATTTAATGCTAAAAGATAACATTTAAATTCAAGATAAAATCTAAATTTAAGAGTTACAAGATACCATCTAAACTTTTATTATGATCGGATTCCTCACTCCCATCCTTGGTCTTTAGACCTAAATGATACTATAAATCATGGTTTATATTAGTTTCCTATCACTGCCATTTTTTAAAATTTACTTTAAGAAATGGACTCTTCATGGTTTCTTAAAACCGCAAAAAAGATCGAATTTTATTTATTTTATTTTGTTTCATGATGAATGAAAATTAACCAGAAACCAAATTTTGCTTGATGGGAATTAATTGTAATAAAAAAACCCAAGGATTCTGTGATCATTTATTTCACTTGCTTATTATTTGGAAGCTTGATTTACATAGAATTCTTGACATTCTTATCTTTTTAATGTGCTAGGAAATTATTACTATTTAGACTCTTTTCCTAGAATGTGACATTTTTAAATGTAAGACCAATTTAGCTGTCAGAGAAAATAAGTGGACAAGAAATTAGTTGATAGGTCTAGGAGAGAAAGCTCCCCTAACTTAGAGACTAAAAGGATAAGTAATAGTAATTTTGGAAGCTCTTCTTTTAGTTATGATGAAAATTGACAAATGAATGGGATTTCTAATCACTTTATTATAGTAATGTAGAAGTCCAAAACCTAGGATAGTTTAGTAGTTTAATTCATCCACTTAAAGGAAAAACAACAACAACAACATTGAGCGTGAACAAAATTATATTTGGATATGAACAGGTTTAATGTAATGGCCTTGCATTTTCAAGAGAATAAAAATATTAGAGAGTTGTCTACTTCTATCAAAGGCCAGAATGTACACATTTTGTGTTTTTAAAAATATTTATAAAAACATTTGGGTAAACATTACTGAAGGCTAATGTGCCATCAAGGCCAAGATTATCTGATGATCAATACAAGGTAATAGCTGTCACCATGATGAACTGTGATTGCTAAAGACCTTCAGGAACCCAAAGCCATTGAGGATGCAATTAAAAAAAAAAATAGCTTGGAAGAAAACACACTATAATGATAATTAGGGAAAAAAATATAGAAATGTTTTCTTCCCTTTATGTTTTATTTTTTCTAATTCATTGTATGATTTATAAACATTAAGGAACAAAATATGCAATACTATAAATAACTTCTATATTAAACAACATTTTATCTTAAAAATATGTAGTTTAAAAACTGTTATGAAATAGAAGGCAGATGATATTCTGCAAGGGTGTTTACAATATATCAAATGTATATTTATAAAATATACATAAAAGGATATTCCTGTGTGCCCAGATATTTAATCTTTTTAATTCATTAAAACATGAATTTAAAATATCAGTTGCATTGTATAAAAAATGTTTCAGGGCGCCTGGGTGGCTCAGTTGGTTAAGCGACTGCCTTCGGCTCAGGTCATGATCCTGGAGTCCCGGGATCAAGTCCCGCATCGGGCTCCCTGCTTGGCAGGGAGTCTGCTTCTCCCTCTCCCACTCCCCATTTGTGTTCCCTCTCTCGCTGTGTCTTTCTCTGTCAAATAAATAAATAAAATCTTAAAAAAAAAATGTTTCATTATTTTGACGTAGAATTATGTCTTCCAAATATGGAGAAGGTATGCATTTTAAAAATGTAAACTTTTATTAAGAGCTAAATTAACTGATGAAGGAACTTGCCTCTGTAGGAAAATTAACAAACTATTTCCTTTAGGATTTAGCTGTGAATTTTAAAATACACACATACACACACACACACACGTATACACATACATAGAGAGAGAGAGAGACAATAAAATTTACATATACTTTTTTATTCAATCAACAAAACAATTTAAAGCTTGGATGTTAGTGGTTATTTTAAATTGTTGTGGTCAAGTTATTATTTGGAAGCTTGGAAGAGAATTCAGTTCTATATAAAAAAAAATTCTAAAGAAGTTCACTTCTTGGTAAGGAAATTTGTAGACAAGTCCCATAAATGAGCATGACACAACAACTGACTTACATATCTGTTTTAACAGCTTTGAAAAATGTCTTGTTTAATAGTTTAGAATTTGTGACATCACCATACCAGGTGAGGCTTTGCTTTTTTTTCCCCCTAATCTATTTTTAAAAATTGCATTTGAATATACCTGGATCCTTGAAGATCTTTAGCAAAATGTGTAACTCTTCTTACATATTTGGTAGCTACCATCTCGTGAATGCTGTTAAATTACGGTTTATAAGAATGTGTCCCTTCTCCATTTCTTAAACTATACTCTCTTAAAAATATTATTCAAAATATTATTTGTTTAATAAATGATTACTCACGCCCCAGGACTAAATTACTCTTCTTTCTCTCTTTTATATTTTGTATACTACTCACACTTTATCGTATTTATATGCCCTAACCATGCTTGTCCTACACTTACATATTCAGTAATTATCTAACTGAATGAAATTTCAGGGTTCCCAAAATAGATACTTCTGCTTGAAACTGGAGGTAGCGGTTAGCACATAATTCTTGTTCTTACAAAAAATGTTATTTATAAACTATTTCTACAAACTATTTATACATTGGTCTTATATTTGCTCATAAGTTTATCTGGTGAATTAGGTTTTCTGATCGTAAATTGAGTTCATTATATGCTATAAATTAAGAATTACATATTTCAATGAGGGTACAAATTATATCTCAAGTGTAATAGCTTTGAATATTGTAAGTGCTAAATGAATAAATTAATTAAAATCGTTTCCACTATCTAATATAAATTATGTTACAATCTAGCTTTGGATTTTCTTCTTGTGTTTCCTAAAATTTTACTCTACGGTTTTGAGCTTATCTTTTCATAGAAATTTACACATTGCAGGAACTTTCAAAATCCCCAGTATCTCTTTGTACTCATTTTTTGAGTTTTTGATGGCAAGGCTTTCTGACTCTGGGGGGAAGATTTTACTAATGAATTACTTAATCCTATGAAAGAAATAAGAGCAAAACAACAGTATCTTATTACAAATTAAGATAAACCTGATTTTATCTGGTATATATTATTTAATGTAGCTTTTTGTGTCTGTTGATATAGAAATACTAATTCAATATTTTATGTCAATTTGGGAAATGAAATACTAAATATAGTGCAGATAGAAAACAACTGTATAACAATAGAGCATGAACTGAATGGCAAGTGGGGTGCCTGGGTGGCTCAGTTGGTTAAGTGTCTGCCTTGGGCTGTCTCAGGTCATGATTCCAGCATCCCAGGATAGAGCCCTGCTCAGTGGGGAGTCTGCTTCTCCCTCTTCCTTTTGGCCCCCCAAATAAAAAAAAATTGAATGGCAAGTAAAACAACATATTAACCTTGTATTTCAAACACAGTGATCAAATTTTTCAATTCTATTAACTGCTCTAAATATATATTTTTATTAACCACGCCTTTGATTTCAGCTTTATAGTCTAGAAATAAAACAGCACAATTAACTAGATGTATTTTACAAGACCTTTAAAATTATAACTTCATCATTTATCTGTTCAGAAATTCCTCCCAAATTATGTTTTGTTTCATCAAATTACATTTATTTACTACATGAAACTTAAACAAATGATGGCAAAAACTATTAAATCAGTTTTAGCTTCAAAATTCTGGCTGATGAATTAATACAATTTTGTAGAATATAAAAATTTGTATAACTTATACGGGCACCACTCCCACTGTTCTCTTATGTTAGACTTTTATCATTTTGAAAAATGGTAAATAACAAGTGCTTTCTGAAAAACTTTCTCTTTTGGGTAGAGGCTTAAGTTCAGTAACTACCTTTCTTCCTCAGGATTAGAAATAGAAAAAAATACGGTAAATCTCAGATGCATATCTTTCTCCCAATCTTTATAAAATGTCCATTCAACTTGAATATAATATCCTTCAATTGATAAAATTAACTAATTTGCTGTTCTCAATGATGAATTATTTCATCCTGTCAATATTGAAATATAAATGTAGGCATAAATTTCTGTAATTTGTTGGTTCTTTTGTAATCTTAGCCTGTCTTGATTTATCATTTTATGATTTTAATTTTAGATTTTGAACCTAGATTTCTTTTTTTTAAGAATGAAACAAAGTATTTTATTTCCTTGCTCTATTCTTGTAGATAATTTTTTTTAATTTATTTTTTTTATTCTTACGTTAATCCCCATACATTACATCATTAGTTTTAGATGAAGAACCTAGATTTCTTTTAGTGAAATGATTTTTTCCCCCCAGATAATATTGAATGTTGTGATGTAGTGCTACCATCAAAATGATCTAATTTTCTATAAATACAGCAACATTGTTTTGATGTTTTTTTCATATTGTTATTCATTCTTATATTTTTATTTGTTCCTCATTGCCTTTTCTGTTTCTTACTTAGGAAGAATTTTAAGGATTTATTTTATGCTCATACCTTGTGTTTTTACAGACAAAATAATGCATATTTGTTTTCTCTTTGGTTTATGTGATTTAATTCTTCTTCTACCTTTCTAAATTAATTATGATCTGTTAACTGAGCTTCGCTTATATCTGCATTCTAATATGACCTTTTGATTCATCTTAATAAGACTGATATTACTGACTTTGTCATAAAAAGATAGTGACATTTGCCACAAAAACTTATAAATGTACTCACAAATCACTAGTAAATATATTCATAAATCAGAATGCTAACATAAGTAAGTTTATCATCTTCTTAAAAAGAGTGAATAGGAAATTTTAATCCTCTGAAAATGATTCTTTTCTTTGCCTCTATTATCTACTTTAAAGACAATTTTGAGGGTCCATCCTGAAAATTTACTCTTTAGAAGGTTTCTGGATTGAACCCTAAAGGAATGCTTTTCTCTGCAATTACCCTTGTTTATCATCCCTTTGATTTTATTTAACACGTTATCTGACAACAAGAAAAGATCCATGACCTTAATCTTACTGAACCTCCTTTATCCATTAGGCAAATGCCTAATTTAACAAATGAGCTTTCTGCTTGCCCTAAAACCAGAAAACTCATTTTTCCTAAAACTAATCAATGAAACAAGTTTAGAGAATTAGATCCTTTTTTTTTTTTGAGGGGAAAAAAACATTAAAAAAAGAAAGGAAAATCATTACATAAGGGCCGTGTTTAAACATGAAAAACATATTTTAAAACTATGAATCTAGAGCATATAAATATTCTGAATGATATTATAGTATTGGTACATTAGCACCTGCCATTGGAGTTCCTACACTTATTGCCTGAATTTTATTTTTATTATTTGAAGTTTAACAAACCAGCAGACAATGGGCACCTGGGTGGCTCAGTTGGTTAAGCGACTGCCTTCGGCTCGGGTCATGATCCTGGAGTCCCAGGATCGAGTCCCGCATCGGGCTCCCTGCTGGGCAGGGAGCCTGCTTCTGCCTCTGACCCTCCCCCCTCTCATGTGCTCTCTCTCTCTCATTCTCTCTGTCTCAAATAAATAAATAAAATCTTAAAAAAAAACAAACAGTAGACAATATATATACTTACAATGGTGTCTGAGATATTATACATTTTTCATAGAGGCATGTTAAATTAACATTACATACTGTCACCTTGATGTTACATGTATGATTTATGCTTGACAAAAACTTTCTTGCTCCTACTCTTTCAATTTTAAAAGTCCAAAGAAAAATTATGGTTATATCTTGAATGAGATTCACATATCAATTTGTTTTTATATTCTCTAAATAATCACTGACTTCATTGGCTCACAAAAACAAAGAAACAAACAAATAAAAAGAAAATAAACCCTAATTTTACAGAGATTTAAATTTAAACAATACAACAATCATTGAAACACTATGTAAAAATTTTACCTTGGATGTCATTAATACAGGAAGGTGATCAAGTCATGATCCCACTTCTCATGAAATTTATAGTTTTGTTAGAAATTGTAAGCATATATATAAACTACCATTTAATAATGAAATTCAGAGTTTCCATTAAGAATTAAAGACAAATTTTCTAAAACCTCTAGAAATCCAGACTAAAACAGCACTTTCTAACAATTTTTGTACTCTTTCACTAACCATTTCTAATTCTCATTCTTTCCAACAAAGCCTTTCTTATGTTCATTAAGTATTTTTAGTTGCCCAGCAAATAAAGGTTGAGAGGGGCATTTAGTTTACTGATACATACAAAAAAAGGGAAAACAAGAATTTCTTTCACAAGACTAAACTTCACTAAGTACTAAAAACAGACCTAATGGGAAAAGGAGACACCGGATGCACTGATTCTTATGAAGATTGGAACTGGAAACGTATTCATGATCAAATGTACCTCCATAGAGTAGGTTATTATTTTAACTATATACCTTCCTGTTAAACATAATAACATTAAGGATAATAGTTACAATAAACTATAATAACAACAACAAATAGTAGTTCATGGATTTCTACTACAGAACCTCATCTTTACAAAGAGTTCTCTCTGAATTTCCACTCACCCATCCTGCCCCACAAATCAAAGCAGAACAAGTACAACAAAAAGCTGCTCACTTCCCCTTGAGTTTTATGTTGACACTCTGTAAGAAACTTGGATTGAGCTGTTTCTTCCCTCTGAAATTTTCATGTCCTTGCTGGGCAAGAATCTTGTGACACAGTCATTTACCAACCTATGGATTGACTGGTCAGGTCACTTCTCCTGATAATCCACTGTGAGTATGATGAAGGGCCTATGTGGTAGAGAAAGTTTTAGGGCTATAGGCAGAACAGATTTACAAGAGGAATCAAATCAATGTCTGCATCCCACCAGTGCCCAGGCTTTTAAATATTATGCTACATTCTGTCTCTGGGAGTGGTAATGTCATTCACATTCAAGACTCCATCTAATAATTGGAAGAAATGATCCCTACAATTAGCATCTTGATCTCCTTCAAATGGTACTCTGTATATTTTAAAAGGCTTATTTAGGTGCTCCCATAATACACTATTTATAGGTGTTTTGGAAGTTTAATTTTTTCTAATCATTCCCTCGCACTTATGTTTTCCAACAGACCACTCCTCAAAGGGAATTAATTTTATAGTATATGTATACCAGTATGTATACTCTGTATATTTACATCTCCAATACTTAGCCCAGGTCTGTAGTTGCCAGTTAAGTGTTTGGTGAATTACTTAAAATTTAATTTATTTAAGGGGGAAATGTTTTAAAAGATCTTGTTCAAAATAAATATTTTATAGACTATAAATTTAGAGCTTTATTCCTACATAAATAGAACTTCCCCAATACTTGAAACATAGCATCTATTCCATGTGCACCTTTAAGCCAATGTGCCGAGAATGGTAATATTTGAAGGGAAAAGGGTAATTTATGCCTATCATATAACTTGAAAATGGCATGGTAAACATGACTCAACTATTTTCTTTTATAGCTTCCTATATTGAGGGGACTGTGCATTGACACTGTGTCAGTTAACATAGCAGATATTCCTCCTAGGTTAAGTGTCAGACATATTGACTTTCCACAAGGAATAAAATTATATTTTATTCATATGTATTATTCCTATTGTTCAAATATTTGTAAAATTTATTGTCTCCCAATTAAAGATTTACATACATGTTGTTTATTCATTTGTTGTACTGGAATTGTACTCTGTTTAATAAATTTAAAAATAAATCTCTTGGTGAGAATTAATCTTGATAAATAGGGCCTTAGTTGTCTTATAACTAAAGAGTGTAATCTTGAACTTGACATTTAATGGCTTTTCCTTTGAAACACAGTGATTTTGTATTATAAACCATGCTATTTTCATTTTCTTATCGAGATATTTAAATTTTAGTGATTTTGTGTAGGCAAAAAAAGTTAAGGGCTAAAGGCAGAACAGATTTACAAGAGGAATCATCTCCCCCTCCAATTTCCCCCCCTCATTCTTCCCTTCCTACTATCTTCTTTTTTTTTTTTTAACATATAATGTATTATTTGTTTCAGAGGTACAGGTCTGTGATTCAACAGTCTTACACAGATAAAAAGCTTTTGCACAACAAAAGAAACAGTCAACAAAACCAAAAGATATCCGACAGAATGGGAGAAGATATTTGAAAATGACATATCAGATAAAGGGCTAGTATACAAAATCTATAAAGAACTTATCAAACTCAACACCCAAAGAACAAATGATCCAATCAAGAAATGGAAAGAAGACATGAACAGACATTTTTCCAAAGAAGACATCCAAATGGCCAAGAGACACATGAAAAAGTGCTCAACATTGCTCGGCATCAGGGAAATCCAAATCAAAACCTCAATGAGATACCACCTCACACCAGTCAGAATGGCTAAAATGAGCAAGTAAGGAAATGACAGATGTTGGCAGGGATGTGGAGAAAGGGGAACCCTCCTACACTGTTGGTGGGAATGCAGGCTGGTACAGCCACTCTGGAAAACAGTATGGAGGTTCCTCAAAAAGCTGAAAATAGAGCTACCATATGACCCAGCAATTGCACTACTGGGTAATCACCCCAAAGATACAAATGTAGGGATCTGAAGGGGCACATGCAGCCCAATGTTTATAGCAGCAATGTCCAAAATAGCCAAACTATGGAAAAAGCCAAGATGTGCATCGACAGATGAATGGATAAAGAAGATGTGGTATATATACATATATATATGTATATGTATATATACAATGGAATATTATGCAACCATCAAAAGGAATAAAATCTTGCCATTTGCGATGACGTGGATGGAACTGGAGGGTATTGCACTGAGCGAAATAAGTCAGTCAGAAAAAGACATGTATCATATGACCTCACTGATATGAGGAATGATTAATCTCAGGAAACAAACTGAGGGTTGCTGGAGTGGTGGGGGATGGAAGGGATGGGGTGGCTGGGCGCTGTGAATTGTCATCTCTCTATTCTATATTCAACATAGAATAACCATACAATAAATGATTGTTATTTACATAACTTTACATCTGGATACCACTAAGATGGGGAGAAATACATACTTTCAGGCAAAATGCCTGGCTGAAACCTCAAATGAGGTTGACACCCTATTTTATATCTCTTGAAAAAGAGTCAACAGAAGTAATATTTTAAGAAATGTTTTTAGGTAGTGTAATTTTATAAACTAAATATTTTTAAAAGTGTTTGTTACTTAAGGATAATCATTAAGGGAAATATGTAGTTAAAATTTGTAGTTAAAACAAATGTGGCATCATTTATTGATTTGAACAGAGTCAGAGAAAGTTGATCAAGAGAAACTTAAGCTAAGTGCTGCTATTTTCCTGTGTATTTCAACCAAGTAAGGGAATGGAAGTAAGACTGGTTTAGGTACATGTTGATGCGTATATGGCTGGAAAGTTGCTACGATGTAAGTTTAGTATGACTTATATATTAACAAGAATACAGGCTTTTTAATTTTTAATGAATACCTCTTTTCCATCGTTTAGTCTTTGCTATTCTGTGACTTTGCTTCATTATTGTTGATTCTCTTTTTTCTTACTTTATTGCTTACTTTCTCATTTTGTTGATATTATTATTATTTTTTTTTAGTTAATTTATTTATTTGACAGAGAGAGACACAGTGAGAGAGGGAACACAAACAGGGGGAGTGGGAGAGGAAGAAGCAGGCTTTCTGCCGAGCAGAGAGCCCAATGTCGGGCTCGATCCCAGGATCCTGGAACCATGACCTCAGCTGAAGGCAGATGCCTAACAACTGAGCCACCCAGGCACCCCGTGTTGATATTATTCTTTTGCTCTATTTAAAATAAACAAGAATATCACACTGGGGTGTCTGGGTAGCTCAATCAGTTAAGTGTCTGCCTTTGGCTCAGGTCAGAATCCTGGAGTCCTGGGATGTAGCCTGCATGGGGCTCCCTGCTGAGCGGGGAGCCTGATTCCCCCTCTCCCTCTGCAGCAATAAATTGGCAAGGATATGTTTGTTAGTTTTCTAATTCTGCAATAGATAGCCATAGTGACTTTTCTCCACCTATGAAGAGTATAGTAGCTATTAGGCATAAATTGCTATTAGCTATTATCATGAGCTGTTACTCATGTGGTGAGAAATAATCGCTTTGTCTATGATTGAACATAATGATTCAGGAAACTTAGCTATTTTATTTTTTACAATCCCAAAATACCACTTCTCTTACATCAATTATAATATTTTTTTCACATTAGAAGAGACACTACTGATAATGGAAATTTTAAAATTAAAGCTTTTATTTTTAGGAGACACATTTGAAAAAGTTTAACCTTAAGGAAATTTAAAGAAAAATAAATCATTGATGCTGAACAACAAAGTATGAGTATTTTAAAATTCGAAGTACTATCAATAGAAACAGATGAGACTGACTAATGAATTAAACTATTGAGTATATTTCAAATATTAACTAATCCAGTCATTATCAATTTAATTACAAGGGCAAATCATACACATACAATCTGACAATCTCAAATGTACATTCTAAAATTCACCTTCCGATTTTTGCATTCCTTAAAGGCAAACAACACTTTTTTTTTTGTTATAGCTCCACAATAGCTGGTACTAAATTTTAAAAGCGTTTTAAATTTTTTTTTTTAAATTTTATGCCTAAAGGCAAAGTGTGACTTAACTAATTATCTGAATTGAAGAAATCACCAACAGTCAGCAAATATCCAACTTCGTTCTAGGTGTATGTAGCAGAAACTACTAAAAATATTCATAAATCCCTATGAAGCAGAACTAAAACAGTTTGAGGATAGAAAACAATGATTAAGAGAATTAATAGGGAATATATGTTATGGGCACAAAGTTTAAGAATAGTTAAGGTGTAGAAAAATGAGATCAATTAATAGATACATGAGATCTATTACTTTAACTTTGCTCTCAGTTATGAACTATTTATCATAGTAAACATTAACAGGCTGTTAAACTTGAAAATGATATATGACTTTACAAAGACCACTGAGAAAAACTTTCTAGAGCCAACACATTTCACAAATGAAGAACTCTCAAATCCACTGACCTAACTGTGTCCATTGAACTGCAAATGACCAAAACTTAAAAAACTTAAGCATGACTTGAAAAAGAATAGCACTATATAAACACTGGTTGAAAAAGGTACATTGGAATGAAGCATCAATAGCAATAATAAGCTATTTACACAAGGTTTTTATATAAGAACTGTTATAATAATTGGAATTGTCATCCTCAACTTTAAGACATACCGATATTTTATATTAAATGTTAAAATTAGTAATCAAGCAGACAACTATAACATAAACCTTACTTTTGCCTAGAATATCCTCAGTAAAATCATTGGTTAAGTCTGTATTACTCACTATTTTTGTTTGTATTCTTACCGCATCTGGTTTTGTGTGTAATTTTATACTGAAGAAAATAATAAATAAATAAATGATAACGTTTTTTATGTATTTTCCAATCATTGTTTTGAATTTAAAGTTAAATGCATGTTTGAATACTTTAGTGACTAAATTAACATAGGAGTTGACTGATCAGATATGCCTGTCATGAGATACCAGTTGTGAAAATCAATATATTTGCAAAATATAAATCCCTTTGTCTAGCAGGCACAGACTAGGTTAGTCTTTCTGTTGAGTGCCCATCACTCTGAGACTTATCTTTATCTTTCTCACAAAAGATTGTAAATACGCATGTTGGGAAGAGAAAGATTAAACTTTGATTAGTTTTGGAATTTATTATTTCATTAATTTATAAAATATTTTAAGAAATATGTTTATTTACTTTCTTTGGATATTAATAAGGATTAAGTAATTATAAAATAAAAATATATTTATATATAGATATACATACAAATAAGTGTGTATATATAATCATATGTATTAAAGTTGTGATAAAGTATAAAATAAAATTTAATATGTTTATATAAACTATTCACTTCTTTAAATTACTTAAGGTCCTAATATACTTTTTTAGAAACATTTTATTTATTGATTTGACAGAGAGAAAGAGAGCACAAGAGAGAGAACAGAGGGAGAGGGAGAAGCAGGCTCCATGCTGAGCAGGGAGCCTGATGCAGGGGTCAAACCCAGGACACTGGGATCATGACCTGTCTTCGACTCAGGGTCCTGGGTTTGAGCCCAAGGCAGACTGCTTAACTAACTGAGCCACACAGACACCCCACTTGAAGTCCTAATAAATTGTTAGTAGATTCATGCCTATAAATCCTGAATTGTTCAAATATTTTATTCTCTACATTTTCATGCTACTTTTTTTAAAAAATAAGTGAAATTGCAGAGTGATATTAATTTTAGTTTCTAGTTTTCACATTTGAGCAACAGAAAAAAATTAAAACAAATTTATAAACAGAATTTTTTGATTACTTTGAATTATTTCCCTAAATTCATTGTAGAAGACAGTTCCCACAAATATTTTGAGAGTGTGTTTTCATACTAGTGTTGTTACACTGTCATTTTCTTGCATTCAATGTAAATTAAAACAGTATAAAAATGATGAAGCCACATAATTAACACTACCATGGCTAATATTTGATATTCATTTTCTCAGAATAAATTATTGTATTTTTTTATTAGAATTGTCCATACAGACCCTGCAGCAATCACTTTCTCCCAAATAGGGCTCTTGAAGGAAGGAAGTATATTCAAAATCAAAAACTAATGATATACTATGTGTTAGCTAATTGAATTTAAATTAAAAAAATAAAATCAGTGACTATAATCTAATGCTACCAGAGTCTTAAGTTATATCTCTTTCTTAATTACAAATTTATTTTGAAACATTTAAAAACAGGAAGTTGTTTAGATTGTATGATTAGGTGTCATACAGACAATTGTGTTTATATTAAATACTAACATAAGAAATTTTAAATGATTAACTATCTCAGCCTGACTATAGGTCATAAACATTAATAAACTTTAAATTTAAAAATGCTTAATGTTAGGAAAAGTAAATGGAAAATATATAAATTTTAAGACACATTTATTATAGTTTTTCATGGATGTAGTACAATCTATTCATTTTAATGATTTCTTTAATTGATGATGTCATCAATTAATTTTGGAAAAATATATATTTAGAACTTTGCCATAGGATTTTACATGTTTGCCAACAGTTTATTGTAAGGAATTTTGTCAATGATTTAAAGTCAGAACAGTTAAATAAGGTCAACTACCTGATATCCTATTATGTGAGTTAGGGTATCTATGCAGGATGTGCTACAAAATTATAAAAGATATTCTATTTGATTTAGTGAACACCAGTCATTAACTTTTCGAATGACCTAGGTTGAAAAAATTAAGAGAGAGAGAATTCCTTTGGAACAGTTCCAAAGTATCTTTCACCATGTAAGGGAGAAGGCCAGGGAGAGGCCTCTTCTTTCCTGAGGTCAGAAGACAGGATTACCTGAGTGCATAAGCAATAATGTGGGGAACTGAAGCCGGCTCAGCCTGAGGTGACAGAACAGCAGAAGACAGAGGGCTGTGCTGGGGGCAAGCTTCAAATCCAAATAAAAGTTGGGGCTGAAAGGGGAGGAGCAAGATGGTGGAGGAGTGGGAGACCTAAATTTCATCTGGTCCCAAAATTCAGCTAGAGTGTTATCAAATCATTCAGAACATCTACAAACTCAAGAGGAGATCAAAGAAAAGAATAGCAGCAATTCTATGAACACAAAGGCGACCACTTTCTGGAAGGTTGGACATGCAGAGAAGTGAACCCAAGGCAATATTTGGGAAGATAGACCTGTGGGGGAGGGAGCCTCCATCAGCCAACTACTGGCAAGTGATAGAGCAGCGGAGCACAAAATCAGAAGTTTTAGAAGTCTGCTCTGCTGAAGGACGTCACTCCAGTGGCTAAGTGAGGGGAGGAGCACTCGCTAGGACAGTGTGGTCTCAAGACCTTCGGGGACACAGAAAGATCAGGGGTGCCTGAGTGCAGCAGAGCTCTCAGGTATCAGAGCAGGGAAGCTGGCTGCAAAGACAGCTCTCAGCTCGGGGGTTGCCATGAACTGTGATTAGAGGGCACAATCAGTCCACTGCTCTTCAAGCAGGGACCCACCAAGCAGGAGATCTGGGGAGACCTCCCATCTTGCCCCTGGGGGAATGGCACAGGAGTGCACCACAGGAATCTGCTGGGTTTGGAGACTCCAAATGGGGTCCTGTGCCAGAGATAGAAACACTCGGTCATAGGCCGGGTGAGCACGGAGTGAGCCGGAGACAAGGGAGACAGCAGTGATCGACTGCTTTTCTCTGAGGGCTTATTGAGGAGTGGGGCCCTGAGTTCTTGGTTCCTCCAGGGCCAGAGATTGGGAGGTCGCCATTTTCATTCTCAACCTCTAAAGGTATATGGAAAGCTTTCAGGGAACAAAAGCTACTGAGAGCAAACCTGAGCAGATTACTTGGCCTGGCCCCTGGCAAGGGTGGTGCAATTCCACCTTGGGCAAAAACATTTGAGAGTCAAAGCAACAGGCCCCTCCCCCAAAAGATCAGCAAGCATATCCAGCCAAGACCAAGTTTACTGATCAATGAGAAAGGCAAAACCCCAGGACTAGTGGAATACAGCACATAGAATTCATGGCTTTTTTTTCCCCAAGATTTTTTAGTCTTTCAAAGTTAATTTTTAAAATTTTCTTTGTTTTGGGGCACCTGGGTGGCTCAGTCGTTAAGCGTCTGCCTTCAGCTCAGGTCATGAACATTAGATTGGCAGGAGGCCTATCCACAAAGACCTGGGAGGCCAGAAAGTACTGGCATGATATATTCAGAGCACTAAATGAGAAAAATATGCAAACAAGATGCTGGGATCGAGTCCCACATCCGGCTCCCTGCTCGGCAGGAAGCCTGCTTCTCCCTCTCCCACTCCCCCTGTTTGTGTTCCTGCTATCGCTAACTCTCTGTATAATAAATAAATAAAATTTTTATAAAAAAAATTCTGTTTTTTTTCTTTTTCTATGTTTTTTAGTTGAAATTTTCTTCTTTCCTTTTTCAACCAACATCTTATCAATTCCTTTTCTAAAATCTTTTTTAATTTTCATTTTTACAGTCATATTCTATCCCTTCATTGTATTTAACCTTATTTTTTGTATATATATGTTTTTCTTTCTTTAAAATTTTGGGATACAGTTTCTTCTAACAGACCAAAATAACCCTAACTCTAGTGTATGATGTTGTCATAGACTCCTGCCTGATCACATTCTCTCTCCTTTTTTTAAATTTTTTTCATTCTTTTTTTCAACCAACTTCTTATCAATTCCTTTTTTTTAAATAGTTTTTAATGTTCATCTTTACAGTCATATTCCATCCCTTCATCATATTTACCCTTATTTTTGTATATATATATAAGTTTTCTTTCTTTAAAATTTTGGGAGCCAATTTCTTCTAAAAGACCAAAATACATGCAAAATCTAATGTGTGGCTCTGTTCTATTCACCAGCCTGATCATATTTATTTTTCCCTTTCTTTTCCCCCTGGTTTGGGTCTCTTCTAACTTGTTTTGTGTATCTTTTTCTGGTGTTGTTGTTACCCTTTTAGCATTTCGTTCACTCATTCATCTATTCTCCTCTGGACAAAAAACAAGATGCAAAAACTCACCTCAAAAAAAAGAACAAGAGGCAGTACCAACTGCCAGAGACCTAATCAATACGGACATTAGTAAGATGTCAGAATTAGAGTTCAGAATGATGATTATAAAGATACTACCTGGGCTTAGAAAAAGCACAGAAGACACTAGAGAATCCCTTTCTGGAGAAATAAAAGAACTAAAATCTAACCAAGTCGAATACAAAAAGGCTATTAATGAGGTGCAATAAAAAATGGAGGCTCTAACTGCTAGGGTAAATGACACAGAAGAGAGAATTAGTGATATAGAAGACCAAATGATGGAGAATAAGGAAGCTGAGCAAAACAGAGATAAACAACTACTGGATCACGAGGGGAGAATTTGAGAGATAAGTGATACCATAAGATGAAACAATATTAGAATAATTGGGATCCCAGAAGAAGAAGAAGAGAGAGAGAGAGGGGCAGAAGGTATATTGGAGCAAATTATAGCAGAGAACTTCCTTAATTTGGGGAAGGAAACAGGCATCAAAATCCAGGAGGAACAGAGAACCTCCCTCAAAATCAATAAAAATAGGCCAACACCCCAACATCTAAGAGTAAAACTCACAAGTCTCAGAGACAAAGAGAAAATCCTGAAAGCAGCTCAGGACAAGAGGTCTGTAACCTACAAGGGTAAGAATATTAGATTGGCAGCAGACCTATCCACAGAGACCTGGCAGGCCAGAAAGTACTGGCATGATATATTCAGAGCACTAAATGAGAAAAATATAGAAAACAAGAATACTATATCCAGCAAGGCTGTCATTGAAAATAGAAGGAGAGATTAAAAACTTCAAGGACAAACAAAAACTAAAAAAATTTGCAAACACCAAACCAGCCCTACAAGAAATACTGAGAGGGGGTCCTCTAAGCATAGAGAGAGTCTAAAAGTAACATAAAGAAAAATATACAGTATCTACAGAATATACAATATATACAAATCTACAGAAAAGAACAGAGACAATATACAGTAACAGTTAACTTACAGGCAATACAATGGCACTAAATTTATGTATTTTGATAGTTACCCTAAATGTAAATGGGCTAAATGCCCCAATCAAAAGACACAGGGTATCAGATTGGATAAAAAAAAAACAAGACCCATCCATATGCTGTCTGCAAGAGACTCACTTTAGACCCAAAGACACCTCCAGATCGAAAGTGAGGGGGTGGAAAACCATTTACCATGCTAATGGACATCAAAAGAAACCTGGGGTGGCAATCCTTATATCAGACAAATTAGATTTTAAACCAAAGACTATAATAAGAGATGAAGAAGGACACTACATCATATTTAAAGGGTCCATTCAACAAGAAGTTCTAACAATTTTAAGTATCTATGCTCCTAACATGGGAGCAGCCAATTACATAAGCCAATTAATAACAAAATCAAAGAAACACATCAACAACAATACAATAATAGTAGGCAACTTTAACACTCCCTCACTGAAATGAACAGATCAACTAAGCAAAAGATCATCAAGGAAATAAAGGTTTTAAATGACACAGTGGACCAAATGGACTTCACAGATAGATTCAGAACATTCCATCCCAAAGCAACAGAATACACATTCTTCTCTAGTGCCCATGGAACATTCTCCAGAATAGATCACATCCTGCTCAAATCAGGTCTCAACTAGTACCAGAAGATTGGGATCATTCCCTGCATATGTTTGGACCACAGTGGTTTGAAACTAGAACTCAGTCCCAAGAGGAAAGTTGGAAAGAACTCAAATACATGGAGGTTAAAGGGCACCCTACTAAAGAATGAATGGGTCAACCAGGAAATTAAAGAAGAATTTAAAAAGTTCATGGAAATAAATGAAAATGAAAACACAACTATTCAAAATCTTTGGAATGCAGCAAAGGCGTTCCTAAGAGGAAAGTATATAGCAATACAAGCCTTTCTCAAGAAACAAGAAAGGTCTCAAATACACAACCTAAACCTGTACTTAAAGGAGCTGGAGAAAGACAAATATTGATAAACCCCTGGCCAGACATATTAAAAAGAAAAGAGAAAGGACCCAAATAAATAAAATCATGAATGAAAGAGGAGCGATCACAACCAACACCAAAGAAATACAAACAATTATAAGAACACATTATGAGCAACTATATGCCAGCAAATTAGAGAATCTGGAGGAAATGGATGCATTCCTAGAGATGTATCAACTACCAAAACTGAACCAGGAAGAAATAGAAAACCTGAACAGACCCATAACCAGTAAAGAAATTGAAGCAGTCATCAAAAATCTCCCAACAAATAAGAGCCCAGGGCCAGATGGCTTCCCAGGGGAATTCTACCAAACATTTCAAGAAGCATTAATACCTATTTTTCTGAAACTGTTCCAAAAAATAGAAATGGAAAGAAAACTTCCAAACTCATTTTATGAGGCCAGCATTACCTTGATCCCAAAACCAAAAACCCTATCAAAAAGAACTACAGACCAATAACCCTGGTGAACATGGATGTAAAAATTCTCACCAAAATACTAGCCAATAGGATCCAACAGTACATTAAAAGGATTATTCACCATGACCAAGTGGGATTTATTCCTGCACTGCGAGGTTGGTTCAGCATCCACAAGTCATTCAATGTGAAACAATACATTAATAAAAGAAAGAACAGAGAACCATATAATCCTCTCAATAGATGCAGAAAAAGCATTAGACAAAGTACAGCATCCTTTCTTGATTAAAACTCTTCACAGTGTAGGGATAGAAAGTACATACCTCAATATCATAAAAGCCATCTATGAAAAACCCACAGCGAATATCATTCTCAATGGTCAGGAATATGGCAGGGATGTCCACCATCACCACTGCTATTCAACATAGTACTAGAAGTCCTAGCCACAGCAATCAGGCAACAAAAAGAAATAAAAGGCAACAGAATCAGCAAAGAAGAAGTCAAACTCTCACTCTTTGCAGATGTTTTGATACTTTAGGAGGAAAACTCAAAAGACTCCACCCCAAAACTGCTAAAACTCATACAAGAATTCAGTAAAGTGGCAGGATATAAAATCAATACACAGAAATCAATGGCATTTCTATACACCAACAACAAGACCAAAGACAAAGAAATAAAGGAGTTGATCTCATTTATAATTGCACCCAAAACCAGAAGATAACTAGGAATAAATCTAACCAAAGAGGCAAAGAATTTGTACTCAGAAAACTATAGAATACTCATGAAAGTAATTGAGGAAGACACAAAGAAATGGAAAAACGTTCTATGCTCATGGATTGGAAGACAAAATATTGTGAAAATGTCTATGCTACCTAAAATTTATATGGAACCAGAAAAGACCCCAAATAGCCAGAGGAATGTTGGAAAAGAAAAGCAAAGTTGGTGGCATCACAATTCCAAACTTCAAATTCTCTTATATAGTTTTTTTTAAAAGATTATTTATTTATTTATTTATTTATTTATTTATTTATTTATTTATTTGAGAGAGAGAGAATGAGAGACAGAGAGCATGGGAGGGAGGAGGGTCAGAGGGAGAAGCAGACTCCCTGCCGAGCAGGGAGCCCGATGCAGGACTCGATCCAGGGACTCCAGGATCATGACCTGAGCCGAAGGCAGTCGCTTAACCAACTGAGCCACCCAGGCACCCAAATTCTCTTATATAGTTTTAATCATCAAGACAGTATGGCACTGGCATAAAAACAGACACATAGATCAATGGAACAGAATAGAGAGTCCACAAATGGACCCTCAACTCTATGGTCAACTAATCTTGCCAAAGCAGGAAAGAATGTCCAATGAAAAAAAGACAGTCTCTTCAACAAATGGTGTTGGGAAAATTGGACAGCCACATGCAGAAGAATGAAACTGGACCATTTCCTTACACCATACACAAAAATAGACTCAAAATGGATGGAAGACCTAAATGTGATACAGGAGTCCATCAAAATCCTTGAGGAGAACACAGACAGCAACTTATTCGACCTCAGCTGCAGCAACTTCCTGCTAGACATTTTTCCAAAGAAGACATCCAAATGGCCAAGAGACACATGAAAAATTGCTCAACATCACTCAGCATCAGGAAAATCCAAATCAAAACCTCAATGAGATACCACCTCACACCAGTCAGAATGGCTAAAATGAACAAGTCAGGAAACGACAGATGTTGTCAGGGATGCGGAGAAAAGGGGAACCCTCCTACACTGTTGGTGGGAATATAAGCTGGTGAAGCCACTCTGGAAAACATTATGGAGGTTCCTCAAAAAGTTGAAAATAGAGCTACCGTATGACCCAGCAATTGCACTACTGGGTATTTACCCCAAAGATACAAATGTAGTGATCTGAAGGTGTACGTGCACCCCAATGTTTATAGCAGCAATGTCCATAATAGCCAGAGTATGGAAAGAGCCAAGATGTCCATCAAAAGATGAATGGATAAAGAAGTTGTGGTATGTATATACAATGGACTATTATGCAGCCACCAAAAAAAAAAAAAAAAATCAAAATCTTGCCATTTGCAACAATGTGGATAGAACTAGAGGGTATTATGCTAAGCGAAATAAGTCAATCAGAGAAAGACAAGTATCATATGATCTCACTGATATGAGGAATTTGAGAAACAAGACAGAGGATCATAGGGGATGGGAGGGAGAAATGAAACAAGATGACACCATAGAGGGAGACAAACCATAAGAGACTCATAATCTCAGGAACCAGACTTAGGGTTGCTGGAGTGGAGGGTGGTGGGAGGGATGGAGTGGTTTGGTGATGGAGATTGGGGAGGTTATGTGTTATGGTGAGCACTGTGAATTGTGTAAGACTGATGAATCACAGACCTGTACCTCTGAAACAAATAATAGATTATATGTAAATAAAAAAAAAATAAAAAAAAAAAGGTGGTACTGAGGAGGAGGGAACAAGGAAGTTTGTTTTCTGTATACCAGATGCAGGAAATGGTGGAGAGAGGTTTCCTGGAGCTGCCTTGATTGACTGCCACCCCAGGCTTCCCTGGACAGTGAAAGTGGCTGAGCAGGAAGCCGGGAGAAGGTCAGGTGTGGTGTAGAAGCTGAGAGTGGCAGTTGCAGAAGGAAACAAGTCCAGTTCCTGGAAATGCATTCCTACAGTTCTTGGGCTCTCACAGAAATACCTCGTAATCATTATGTGACACTGAAAAAAAGAAAAGGAAAAAACCACACAGCACAGTAAGCAGTATATATTATTATACTTTAATGTTTAGATAGAGCATTAGGTTATCTTTTCTCATTTGTAAAATTGTTTGAGTATAAAATTCAAAAGTAAAACACACAAATCTGAAAGTTAACTAAAGTATGAGATTTTATATACTCATTTTATTGATGGGTAGTTTTTTTAAAAAAAACAAACAAACAAGATTTTCAACAAAAAACATAGTCACATATTTCTTTTTGTCCTAATTTTCTATGTACTGAGGACTCACAGCCACAGATACACGATGAAACACATATGTATGAATGTTTGCCTCATGAATTTAACTAAGCCAGAAGTTAATTTCTCCTTTTAAAAACAAATTCCAAGTAACTAATAAAACAAGAGAGCATAGATATGATTGTGTATATGACTCATTCTCCCTTGAATGAACCAAGCAATTGAAGAGGCTGGAGACATTTAACATTCAACAATTTCTAAAAAAACTTTGTAACTGCTAATGATTTTATTATCACTAAATATAATTCACCTAGGGCAATGCCCTTTTGACTGTCACAGTCTTTACATTTTCCTTCATCAAGCTGAGTAAGTTTTTATGAATATTATGCCTAGTGTAAATCTCCTTAAGTTTTGTGTGTGTGTGTGTGTGTGTGTGTGTTTTGTTTTGTTTTGTTTTACAAAGGACTAAAGCATGTTTTTATACATTGGGGATTTTTCAAAAGTTCTTTCCTAAATTTCATCTTTGGTAGACCAAACTGCAATGAAGCTTTTATAGATAATTTTCTTTAAACAATATATTAGGACTGAAAAATTGTATTCAGAACAGAACAGAACATTCTATCACAAGTTTTACAAAGACAAATTGGGTTACCTATAATCATATAACTTATTTATGTTTATTATATCATAACAATATACATCAGAGATATTTTCTTCAAACTGAGATTTCTTCAGAATATAAGAGAAACTTAAGGGGAAAATATCACCATTGAGAACATTTTATAATTCAGAGTTGAAATATACTCTAAAAAAGTATGATTAATTTTGCCTTCAAAATCTTCATTAAATTTTTCTTATGAAGTAAATTGTCACTTGACATATCCAACTTCTTGTACTTTTTCCAAAATATAGCCCATTTTCTTGGAGAAAACAAAAAAAGGCTTTGAAAAACATGTTAGAGTGAGGTTAGTTAATTTAATTATAACACAAATGGTATTAGTTTGATAAAACTTAATTATTTAAAACTTACTCTTTATTTTATATCAGAAACATAGGAAAATTTTATATGGTTATTGCATTGCTTTATCTCCATTTCCACACTGTTTAACTTAGGAAATACAAGGAAATCTTTACTACTCTAATCTAATCTACTCTAATCTAATCTTTACTAATCTAATCTACTTTAATCTAATCTATACTACTCTATTAGTCATAACAATCATCATGCATTACTACTATATGTAGGGCAGTCACTTAGGCTTATGTATATGGCCTTCATGTTGATTCCTTTATTTTTTAATATTGGTTTTTATAATTAAAACTAGTATAAATACTTATCCAAATCCATGGAATGTACAACACTAAGATTGAATCTTCATAGGTGATAATGATGTATCAATGTAGATCATTAATTGCAGCAGATGTACCACACTGGTGAGGGACGTTATCAGGTGGGGAGGCTCGGCAGGAGTGAGGGCAGGAACTGTCTGGGGAAGTCTCCGTACTTTTTGCTGAATTTTGCTGTGAATCTAAACTTGCTCCAAAAAAGAAAGTCTCTCTTTTAAATCGAATGTAAATACAGTTTAATATAGTGTAAGTATGAAATGAAGTTAATCATATAGAAATAGTTATTTTAAGTTTTACATGAAAAGTATAATACCCTCCATACAAATATATGCAGGAAATGGACTCCTTCAGATTCCAGTAGATTCATTTTTTTTTTTTAATGGAAGCCATGCATTTACTTTCCTTTCAGTATTTGTCTATTACCTAAAAGTATAAGCAAAAGGAGGTATGCATTTGGCCTTAAAAACTAAATCCTCCTAATGCTTTCAACATAGTGTTTTCCAAAAGAACGTTGTCACATAAGCTCAAGCCGTCATTATATATTCAATTGCAGTCGAGGTTATTCAGTCAGCAGAACAACATCTTGTCGGCAACCTTGCTGATCTGTATAAAAGCCAATAAATACTGAATGTAGTGGTATTATCTGAGAAGAGCAATCTTGCCCAGGACACAGAGGGATCGTTCCTATCTTCCTTCAAGTGCTTTCATGAAATATTTATGGTGCCGATATACCAGAAGTGGATTTCAGTTTAATATCTACTCTCAAGTATAACTGTGTTGAAGCAGGCATTAGTCTTTCCGTGTGGGTTTTGAAAATATGATTTCAGCTTGTAATGATAAATCAAGACATAAAACTATTAATTATTTGTAATGAATGGGAAAAACAAACACTGACATAAACAGTTCTAATTAAATAATTAATAATATATATGTCCAATTCATTTTTACATTACTTGACATTACTTAAAAAGAGAACGTCCCATCTCCAGACCATAATGGACTCAGTAACAGAGTGATCACAGACCTTGGTTAAGTAATGAAAAACAAATGCAGACACAGATTGAAAAATAGATAAAACCTTCATGAAATGTGAAGTTTATCTTGAAAAACTAAAAGTATGTGAAAGATAAACAGAACCAGACAACTCTGAAACCTCTTATATAGAACGAAGGAAAACATGTATTCATGTATTATACATTTTAATAAACCAATTAGTTCTAAACTAAAACAAACAAAAATACCTTATAATTTGGCACTCCATGGTGATACAGTCTAATACCCTTTTTAATCTCCCACAGAAACTCTTGAGATGTGTTCCAGCAACAAATCCAAAAAAAGTCATAGTTTATATTTACAGATAGATAATTTTCTTTCTGTTACATCAATGACTATATTTCGACATTTCACTACCTTCTAAGCCATTTTGTTCTACTTTGAGGAAAAGTGACAGGTCTTATTCTATCTTTTTTCACTGGTTCCTCTTTTCTGTAAACTTTTTCTGCTAAAATTTGTGTGTGTCGGTGGTGGTGTGTGTGGGGGGGGGCATTACAAAGCACAAAATAAGTCTAAGAGAGGACAGTACAACAAACAAAACAACATATACTTTGGAACTACATATCTTTACTTGCCTTTTTATCTAAAGAATATCTGAATTCTAAGTTATGTTGATTGTTTTACCACCACCACCCCACCTTGTGTCATTCCATTTGATATCTATGTATTATGACCTCTTTCAGAAAGATGACATTAAAAAGCCATACAGGAAAATGAGCTTGAGAGTTGAGACAGCAGTGTTTTTGTCTGAAATGAACAGCGGACTGGCAGTGTGACTTGGGGCGAGACAAGTTACTGTGGCTAGGCTTTATCATCTGTTAAAAGAAACAGAGTGGAACTAGATAATAACTCAGATATTCTAGCTATTGGTATCTTTGAAATATATGTTTTCCATTCTTATTCTATCAAGGACATGTTAAAAAACTCCTCCATCAGTTATTTCTTCACACACACAGACACACTCACACATAAACACCCTCATCACGACTTTTAAAGTACTTACACTGCAGCCTTTGGATCAGTAGTCTACTATTGATATACTTCATTTTTTGACTTGTTAGAACTCTGGTATAATATAATTTGTGATATTGCTATGGTTATAAAAAATAAAAGAACTGGTCATATTTTCTTTTAAATTATAATAATACTATTTTTTTTACTAATAATTCAAAGTATACAGGCAAGAACAAAAAATGCAAGCATTTTTTTTTTACCAAGCATTTTTCTTTTGGAGAAGTTCAAAAATATAGATTCAGTTGTATTTTCCCTCTTGCTTAGGACATATTTTCGTTTGAATTTACATGTAAGGTTTCAGCAGTGCATATAGAACATAGCTTAAAGAGGAAGAACATTTATGTTGAGGCATAATTTCAATTTGTATACCATTATTACAAAACTTACTTGATATTCTTCAGCCAGTAATGTTCTCCCAAATCCATAAAATTTAGGTTTATTTATGAATAGCTTCCTACACAGACTAGACACAGTCTTGTAAATGCATTGAGTAGATAAGGATTCCCTGTTATTCTCCTGCTAGTAAATACTGAGTCTGTTTACCAGAATACTGTTTTTCCTGATAAAGGTAAGGAATAGGTTAAAGGCCTGCTGAGCCATTTTCTTTCAGTCACCAATTTGTCAGGGAACAAGATTGATTCTGAGAGAAAATTATAAGGATAGACTCTCAGAGCGGGCTGAGGATCTGAGACAGCTTGTGCCCCATCTCATGTTCACTGAGGACAACCACTACTAGTAAGGATCTCCATCATCAAGTAAACAATATGACTTGTTTTGTGGGTACCAATAAGTCATCCAAGTGCTTGCTGAAAGTCTCTGAAAATATGTGGCCATATGGCGATGACGAAGTTCCTCAAAATTCAAAAACATGCATGTTTTTTTATTAACAGACACAAATAAACTGATACAGAAAAGTGCCCAATCTGTTAGCAGTGGAAACCAGCACTGACTTCCAGTGCAGTGCCCTACCATAGAAGAATTAGTCCTCAAAAAGAAAGGAGGGGGGCGCCTGGGTGGCTCAGGTGTTAAGCGTCTGCCTTCGGCTCCAGTCAGGATCCCAGAGTCCTGGGATCGAGCCCCACATCAGGCTCCTTGCTTGGCGAGAAGCCTGCTTCTCCCTCTCCCACTCCCCCTGCTTGTGTTCCTGCTCTCACTATCTCTCTCTCTGTCAAATAAATAAAATCTTAAAAAAAAAAAAAAAGAAAAGAAAGGAGGATTTTACTGAACCTTATTCATCATAGCAAGGGACAGCAATTTGTTTTAATTGGGCCGAAACTGATTCTGGGTGTTGGTTTCCTTTTCCTAGATAACATATTTGGAGAGCAGAAAAGAAAAAGTTCTTACTAAATGTTATATCAACATTAGAGGTATGCCATTTAATTTTGCTTCTGAACAAAGAACTCCTTTTACAGCATAAAGATAAAAACGGAAACAAAAACGTGGCACTGGGCTATGATCCATGGGCTTCCGCCACATTGACACATGCACCTGGTACATAAATAAGTGATACATCTAACTATCTTCAAAGCAGCTAGCCCAGTAGGATAATGCGAATGGCTTATTGAAGACATTTCCTGTGCTGATTGGGGCCACTACTGGGATATCGGAACTATGGGCTTTATCATGTATATTCTAAATGAGCTGCATTTATAAGGTACTATTTCTTCCATAGTCAGAATATAAGGATCCAAAGACAATCTGTAAAAGGTGCTTTCTTGCAAAATAGCCTGTTTTCCATCCCTGTTACTTTGAGATCTGCTTCCTGAAAAGTCTCACTATTCACATGGAGGAATGTTTCCAAAAGGTGGTGCAGTCTAAACGACCTGTGCATTTTGGACATGTCACTGAGCCAGTAGGCAAAAAAGAATCAAACTGATGAGAGCCTGGGTGGCTCAGTTGCTTAAGCGACTGCCTTCGGCTCAGGTCATGATCCTGGAGTCCCGGGATCGAGTCCCACATCTGGCTCCCTGCTCGGCGAGGAGTCTGCTTCTCCCTCTGCCCTTCCCCCCTCTCATGCTCTCTCTCTCTAATAAATAAATAAATAAATAAATAAATCTTAAGAGTCAAACTGTTGCCTAGCGTGATCAATTCCCAGGTGACCAAGTGGGACAAAAATAAGTGGTTAAGTATATGAACTCAGGAGCCAAACTGCATGAATTCAAAATCCCAGGTAAATAACTGTTGGCAAAGTTATTTAAGATATCTGTCACGGGGCACCTGGGTGGCTCAGTCGTTAAGCGTCTGCCTTCGGCTCAGGTCATGATCCCAGCGTCCTGGGATCGAGTCCCACATCCGGCTCCCTGCTCCACAGGAAGCCTGCTTCTCCCTCTCCCACTCCTCCTGCTTGTGTTCCTGCTCTTGCTATCTCTCTCTCTGTCAAATAAATAAATAAAAAATCTAAAAAAAAAAAAAGATGTCACAATTTTCTTCTTTATAAAGTGAGGCTATCAATAGTTAAATTTGCAAATCTCTGAAAAGTGCCTGGCACATAATAAATTATACATACATATTTACTTATGACATTAGCATAAATATTAAAGTAAAATAATACTGCCTCAGTTGGGGAAGTAAGGGGTATGTATGAAACCAAAACAGTTTCCTGTGGTGCACCAAATAATGGTAAAATTATTGCAATCTTATACAGACAGGACCACCAAAGTTCAGACTATTCAAGAATAAAGGGATTATTTTCACAGGGGATACAATACATTAACATCTGAGAATTAGAAGGAATTTTAATAGGTAGAGTGAGAATGGAGGAAGAAAACTGTAAATTTTCATTATGAACTCATGATCCATTTTGGATAAAAATCTCAACTATTCTTTCCTTCTTTCTCTCTCTCTCTCTCTCCCTCTCTCCCTCCCTGCCTCCTTCTCTCTCTTTCTTGCCCATGCATATCCTGTCTCTAGTGCACTCTCACTCTCTTTCTGTTTCTCTTTCATAATATCATCATCATCATCAACAAAATCATCATCCCTTCTTTTTCATCACCTCTACCAATTAATTTTCTTCTCTCTTATTTTCCCTTCTAATTTTATAGAGAGTATGTTATTTATGGCTTAATTCACAATGTAATACACTTGCTAAATCATATCAAGAGGTGTATCTGTTTAAAACAGAGGGGGAATGGTAGTGTTGCCCTTGTCAAAGACATTAAGCATGGGAAGAGAGGAATGTGGATTGAAAACAGCACTCTAGATGTATTTTGAAAAGTGCGATGTAGAAAAAAAAAAACAAATGATGTCTATTTCTATAGACATGTTGAGGCAGAAAAGTAACTAACCTTATGAGTATCTTCTTTGCCAGGACGTCCAAAGTATTATCTCTTTTAACTCTCAGAAACATTCCTACCAAGAATAGAAAAATATATTTCTTTTGTTATCAATATCAATATTTCTTTGTTATCAAGTCAAATATTGAGCTGAGTGTTTATTATCCCACTTAGGGAAAACTTATGACAACACTTTGTAATGTGTTTTCATTCTCATTTATAATGGATGAAAAGAAATGGTTCCTAGAGTGTGTAACATAATTTGCCCAATGTCATATGGCTACAGACTGGAAGGATTTGTTTTGCAAACAAATTCAGGTTGCATTCAAGGCCCACCTGTCGTTTTTCTACTATTCCATACCTCTTCGAATGATGTGAAATTAGTGTTAAGCACCATATTACAGGAATAGTATAATTATTTTGTAATTTTTCTTGTAGAAAACTTACAAGAAAAGCATCTTAAGGCAGAATAAATATTATGGAGAAAGGCAAACAATTTTGAAACTTTCCAAATAGTCAAGGAGAAGTGAAAAGGTATTTATGGTTGGAGTTTAGAAACATGAAAGGAGATGAATCTGAAGATAGGGTTTGGCAATTGTCAAGGGGCAATGGGCTTAGTGTTAATGAATTTATTCTGGTACTGGTATCCTGGTTGATAGTGGGGAATCAGCAGAGTTTTTAAGCTTAACCCCAGCTGTGTAAACATAGTCTTTAATCATACTGTAGGAAAGAGCGTGGATAAGAATATAGCTTTGTAGTTAGAAATCTAGATTGCATATGATGGAAAAGCAGATGGCATGTCCTATTACACAAAAGAAAAACAAGAATATCTTATTTTCAAACTGGACATGTAATAAAAATGTTTAAAAAATAGATCATAAGTGCATCACATTACTTCCTACCAGATAAATCAGTTCATTGGAGAAAGCAACAGGCTCACATCTCTTGATTTTAGTCAAATGAGAACAATTTCTTTTCTAAATATGTTACCAAACATTTCCATCTATTATTAAAAAGGGAGACTACCTTGGGCAGATGTCAAAGAATTATAAATATAAAAGAGATTTACTATTATTATATATATTTGACTTAATTTCATTTACTTTAAATATCATCAACTCTTTTTCTTCTTTTCATTATAGAAGTAGAAAGAAAAATGAGGGGGAATAACTCCTTGAATTTTAAATTCAAATGTAGAAGCATTTGTGCATTTAAGCTCTTTTTTGTTTTCTTTTTTGAGATTTTTTAAATAATATGCATATAAATAACACTAAGAATTTTAACAAGAAAAAGGCAAGTTAAATGGATATATATATCTGCTTTTTCAGATTAAACTGTAAAAGAACTTAATAAAAAAAACTGTCTTTTGATGAGGGAGCTGGCCCCTTTAGTAAGTTTGTACCATTTGGGTAGAATGTGGGATTTCCCTAAAAGGCAAATGGGGTGGAGTTGGAGCCTTCAGGAGGCACTATGTGGCTCCAGGTGTGAGTCAGGAGTAAGTGCTTGTCCTGATGGAGGGGCAGGGAGAGGATGGAATGGGCTAGGCCTCAGAAGAAGCTTGGAGAATGACAGAATCAAGCCAAGGTGCTGTTGCCACCCCCACTCTTTCCAGAGGAAGCCTGATCTCACAGGGTCTCCAGAGTCGTATGGAGGCAACAGAGGTGTCTTGGGATGAACAGGACCTGGATGCCCAGGTGCCAAAGGCCCCTCATCACAGACTCATCCCTAAGGAGTCTGGCTCATGCTACTTATCAGGCAAACCCCAATCTTCCTCAATGCCTAATCATTCCCAACTCACCCAAATTAGTGTGGGGACACCTAACCCCGGGGAAGACTCAGGAGTAGGAACTACCTGAGGTCAGAATGGAAGAGTGTACAGTGCATGCACAGGTCCCAAATCTATAACCTTCTAGAAGGCTTTAGTCCAGTGAAACTCATACTGGACTGCTGACATACAGAACCATAGATAATAAATTGTATTCTTTTAAGATACTAAATGTATAGTAATTTGTTCTAACAGCAATAGAAAGTCATGTTAACAGTCCAGACTTTATTAAGTTTAGGCAAGAAAGAGACTTTGAGGTTTTTAGGAAAATAAAACAATATAATCCAAGCTCTTTTTAGGAAATGTGAGATATTTTTATTTCCCTAACCAGCATGCATTCCACCCATGTCTTCCCAAACAAACTTATTTTTGTTCATGTATCCTTTTCCTTCTTCTTTCTAGTCCATTAACCTTCACTTCAGGGTCATCTGAATAAGGTAAGAGTAATCTTACTACATTTTCTCATGATTGATTTATGTGAGTGAGCAGAAAACCCAGTTCTTTTAGTGAGATAGTAAGAGGTATGTTGTAGGCTTCTAAGGAGATTCATCTTGATTTTTGGGGAGAGAAACCTTTTCTATACTGAAAGTGAAAGGGGCAGGAATAACTTTATTTCATGCTCTTTATAACTTTCAATTTTTTCTTATTTGAGTTAATAAATAAACTATTTTATTTGTAATTGAGTTTTGCTTTTATTTAGACTTCTGTTTTCCAGCTTTAAATATCCTAAGGAAGGAATATTCATAAAAACTATACTGGGAAAACTAAGTAATGACCAAATTAGATATACATACCAGTTTATCTTAGTGAGACACATCACAATGGCTCTAATCACATATTTAAAATATTGTCTGCTATGAATATTTGTAAATTTTCATATAAACATATTATTCCCACCAATTTCTCCTTTATAATAAGTACAGTAGTGTTAGTTTAAGCAGTTGTATCTGTTATAGATTTCTGTTGTTATAGAATTCTGCTATTATCTTCCTTTGTCCCACAGAGTTAATGCTGTTCTAAAAACATTTTTTGATAGCTTCTACAATTTTTTCTGACAAGGAAAAGATAATTACAATTTTTTGGTATTCCAAAATACTATTTTAAATTTTGCTAATGTGGTCATTTTGACAAATATGCATATTTAAAACAGTTTATACAATTTGCCTAGTTGTCCTCTAACTCAATATTAGGAATCTTAAGTCTTGATCTGTCCTTGAACTCCAAGTATATCAGCTTTATTAGATCAATTAATTCTAGGACAACCTGGAAACTCACCATCCTTCAGTCTAAAGTCCATATATAACTGCACTAAAATACAATTGTAAGCAAATACATATTTAAGTGTTCCCGTATGAAATACTAAATAGGTGTTACATTTTCTCGTTAGCATATTTACTCCTTAAAACATTCATTAAGTGGTATAAAACGTTGATCTTTTTACATTTAATATATTTATATTCTTATAATTCTCAATTATATTTTATAATATAGATAATTAAGATAATTCTCAAATTAAATTTTAGTGTGTTTAGAATCTGGGAGATATAACAGGGAAGGAAAATTTTAAAAAAACGTATATAGAAGATATCTTAAGAGAATTATAAGGTGTGGAGGATCCTGAGAAGTTTTGAAATTCAATTGATGCTAAACTTTAAAAGTCTATGCTTTTTTTTTTTCAAAATGACTTTGCATCCATAACCCAATTTGAGTAAGAGAAGGAAGAAATTTTATAGAGCTATAGAAAGTGAGAGAAATATAGATAAGAAGAGAGAGAGAAAGAGGAAGGAAAGAAAAGAAAACAGAAAGAAAGAAGAAAAAGAAAAATGCACGACTTTATCTGAATTCTTGACTGAAGATTTTAAGTAAGAGAGCCTTTTTTTCTTTTCCTTTTCACTCCTAATTAGAACTACCTCTCATACAATTAAAATTATATATTTTATTTTTATTGCAGCCTATATTGGCTAATCTGATATTTGCAAATTTAACTTCCAGATTTGCAAAAACATTTTCATTTGTTCTGGTCTCATTGTATTTCTGTGCTCACAAAGTCAATAAATTCTTCAGCTGTGGTATTATTAAAAAATGATAGCATATAATTTTTTCGAAGAATCTGAATATCTGTGTTTGTTTATCTCTTTGGAAATTAATGAGGGATTCATTTCCTCCCAAAATGATGGTCATGTAACCCAGAGCTTGAGAAAATTATCAATATCTTATCTAAATTAAAATCTAAATTAAATCTTTTTTTTTCCCTCTATGATCCAACTTCTTCTTACTGAGTATTCAATTATTGTAGTGGATTTACTGTTATTCTGAAGACTGAGAAAACATTAAAAACATTGAAAATATTATTCAAAACAAAGTCATTTAACATCCTATCAAAGAAAAAAATTTGTAAGAAATGGCATAAGGATGGAACAAAGGTGAGAATGAGAATTAGAAACTCATGTGGGTTGCACAGCAAAGACCATTAATATAACGAAAAGTTAACCAACAGAATGGGAGAAAATATTTGTAAATCATAAATCTGACAAGGGCTTAATATCCAAAAATATATAGAGAAATCATACATCTCAAGGAAATAAAAAAACTATTTTAAAGTATCCAATGTAAAAAATAGGTAGAAGAATGATGGAATAGACATTTTTCCAAAAAAGATGTACAAATAGCCAGATACATGAAAAAATGTTCAATGTCACTAATCATCAGGGAAATGCAAACCAAAACCACAATGAAGAGATCACCTCACATCTGTTAGAGCGGCTATCATCAAAAAGACAAAAGATAACAAGTGTTAGCAAGGATATAGAAAAAAAAAAAGAAAAAGAAAAGAAAACCCTTATACACTGTTGGTGGGGATGTAAATTGATGCAGCCAGTATGAAAAACAGTATGGGAGTTCCTCAACAAATTAAAATTAGAACTAGTATATGACCCAGAAATCCTATTTCTGAGTATATATATCCAAAGAAAATGAAAACAGGATCTTGAAAAGATATCTACATCCCCATGCTCATTGCTGCATTATTCACATTAGCCAAGATATGGAAACAAAGTCTGTTCATCAATGGATGAATGGATAAAAAATAAATTGTATGTATATACACACATACACAATAGAATATTATTCTGTCATGAGAAATAAGGGCATTTTGCCCATTGTGACAACATGAATGGAACTTAAAATCATTGTGTTAAATGAAATAAGTCAGAAACACAAATACTGTATCGTGTCACTTATATGTGGAAATTTAAAAAGCCAAACATGTAGGAACAGAGACTAGAATCGTGGTTACCAGGGGTTGATGGGTGAAGGATAAGGGGATAGTTGGTCAAAAAGTACAAACTTGCAGTTATAAGACAAATAAGTCCTGGAGATATAATGTATAGTTTGGTGACTATAACTATACTGTGTTGTATGAAGTTGCTAAGACAGTAATCTTAAAAGTTCTATCACAAGAAATATTTGTAATAGGTGAGGTGATGGATGTTAACTAACCTTATTGTAGTGATCATTTCACAGTATATACACATATACACATGTCAATTCATTATGTTGTACACCTTAAACTAATATAATGTTATATGTCAATTATATCTCAATTACAATAAGGCGTGATAAAAAAGGCATGATAATTCATGAAATTTTGAACTTCAATTGATGTTAAACTTCAAAATTCTATACATTTTTTTTCCAAATGACTTTGCATCCATAACCCAATTTGAGTAAGAGAAGGAAATTTATAGAGCTATATAAAGAAAGAGAGTGAGAGAAATATGTATGTTTTTTGGTGAGTAAAATTATCATTTAAATATTCTCAGAATTGTGGACTGAAGCAATCCAGGATTGTTTGATACCAGGTTACTTATTTAATGCATGGTTCTAAACGCTCTCCTCTAATCATGTGACCCTTAACTGAAACATGACCAAGAGTATATTGTTTTTGAAATAAAAAAAAAAAGAATAAAGTTTAGCTTTTATACTCTTTTTTTTTTTTTAACTGGCACTTAGTACTTATTAGGGAATCATTTACCACCTTTTGAAAATCAGTTTTAAATATTTGAGTAGTGTCAGACACTTCCTTTCTTCCAAATTTATCCTTAAGACTACAAGTTTGCCCCTGTATATTTTATCTTTGTATATACAGCCAACTGTATCAATTTCTACATGAGAATGTGCACATGTCAATAATAAACTATGAAGCCTATGATAATGCAATTAGAAATTATGATAAGATTATAAACGGACTTTTTCATTCTAATTTGTTAATTAACAGCTTTAATACTTTCTACTGCCTCCAGAATAAGACTATTAGATATAGATAGATATAGATATAGATAGATATGAAAGAAAGTTACCTATCTTCCATCCATTCCTTTACAAATTACTGTGAGAGGGAAATAAGTCTCCAGATTATAAAAACAAAACAAATCAAAACAAATATGTCTCTTTATAATTATCCTTTTAACAAAAATGAAATCATAAAAACAACAGACATTTTCTTAAGTAAATCTAACATTTTACATAACCCAAAATGACAAAGAGGCAAACACATTTTAGTGATATAAAGTTTTCAATATCCATGATCAAGTGATGTATATTTTCATAACTCCACACATTAAAATCCTATGGTGACATAATATTCTTAATTGCTATTCAATGCAGAATATTCCTATTATTCAAAATCATAGTGAAAATTATACAAACAGTTAAGAATAAATCTAAGTTTACTTCTTCAACTATTCCTACAGAAAAAAAAATACCAGAACACATAAATCATTTCAAATTTTGGAATTTTTTTGTAGACATTCTGTGTATTTGGAGATTGCATTTTATGATGCAGCTAGTTTGAAATGGATAGCTACATTTCCAACAGCTGTATCAGTATGGAGAATAGCTGGTGATAAAAGGACTTCTTGGCAAGCCACTTCTCCTATTAAATGGAGAATGCAATGTGCTTGGCATCTATATTTTAAGTAATTTGTAAGAAAACACATTACTTAGCCAGCTGTAGATTCTACTATTCAAGACCAAGATTACAAGTCATTAATCAATTTATAGACATAAATACACTATTGTTCAAAAATAAATAAGTATTTAAACACACTGGAATCAATAAATATAATTAAAACAATAGTTTACTACATTCATTTATTTGTCTTCCAGCTGTTTGGTGAAATTACTGAAGCACGGAGCCAAACAGCTAATACCATATTTAGTTTTGTTTATTGAAATAATGAAAGTGTGTTAATGACAAAGTGCAAAAATACATAATAGAAATTAATGTACTGTGAAATAAAATTTTGTTTGAAAATCAAGAGTACAGTAAAAGCTTGTCTTTAAATGAACATTGCATAATGTACAGTTAACAATTATTAAATCATTTTTATTGAAGTGTATCTGCAAATTATACCCCATGAAAAATGACAGCAATATGCTCAAGACAGACACAGTCTAGTGTATGGAACTAAATTAATTTTAAACAGTATTCAAAAGTTATTTCATATAATCATAGAAAACAGGAGTTTATAAACGTCTTCATATATATATTCTTTTTTTTTTAAAGATTTTATTTATTTATTTGACAGAGAGAGACAGAGTGAGAGAGGGAACACAAGCAGGGGGAGGGGAGAGGGAGAAGCAGGCTTCCCGCAGAGCGGGGAGCCCGACGCGGGGCTCGATCCCAGGACACTGGGATCATGACCCGAGCCGAAGGCAGACGCTTAACGACTGAGCCACCCAGGCGCCCCCATATATATATTCTTTTCAGTGTTTATATCCATGTATCACTTAATCTCATTCTAGTATAGTACTTATGCATAATAATTCCTTCATAAAAGTATTATTTTGATTCAAATGAAAATAAATCCTGACTATCTCCTATATAGTATATATATCATAGACATATATAGTACAAACACATATAGAGAAACTTGGGGGCACATAATATCATTAGGTTTTGTATATGAAAATATTGATAAAGAATATCAGAAATTACTAATTTTAACATATTTGAGATATTATCTAAGGTATAAACAACTTTATAAATCTTTGAAAATACACTGTCATATACATATGGGCTACCATTTAAAAATATGTTAACATACCACCAGAGAAATCTAAAATAAACAAAGTATGCATCTTTATCAGTATTGGTTAAAAATATTATTTAATAAAGACTTTCAAGTGAAGTACTCTGTAATTTTAAACATCAAAAATATACTTCTAATCTTACCATTTTTTTCTAGTGATCTGAAGAATTAACAAACATCAACATTTTAAAGGGTTCATTGGTATCAAATTATGGGATATATCCATAGTCAATTCACTTCTATTAAATGTCCAAATAGAGCAAATAGAAATAAGTGTTTATTATCCTAAAATTTGTATGGAACCTCAAAAGACCCCAAATAGCCAAAGCAACCTTGAAAAAGAGAAGCAAAGCTGGTGGCATCACAATTCTGGACTTCCAGCTCTACTACAAAGCTGTCATCATCAAGACAGTATTGTACTGACACAAAAATAGACACATAGATCAATGGAAGAGAATAGAAAACCCAGAAATGAACCCACATCTATATAGTCAATCTTGGACAAAGCAGGAAGGATTATCCAATGGGAAAAAGACAGTCTCTTCAACACATGGAGTTGGGAATACTGGATAACAACATGCAAAAGAATTAAACTGGACCATTCTCTTATACCATATACAGAAATAAATTCAAAATGAATGGAAGACCTAAATGTGAGACAGGAAGCCATCATTAGCTTTAGTCCCATTTTATTCTAGATATGTCTCCTGAGGCAAGGGAAAAAAAGCAAAAATAAACTACTGGAACTTCATCAAAATAAAAAGCTTCTGTACAGTGAAGAAAACAATAAACAAAACTAAAAGGCAACCTATGGAGTGGGAGAAAATGACATATCTGATAAAGGGTTAGTATCCAAAAATCTATAAAGAACACCCCCCCCCACAAAAAACACAAATAATCTGGTTAAAAAATGAGTAGAAGACATGAATACACATTTTTCCAAAACAAAACAAACAACCACATGAAGGTACACTCAACATCACTCATAATCAAGTAAATATAAATCAAAATTACAATGAGATATAACCTCACACCTGTCAGAATGGTTAAAATCAACAACACAAGAACCAACAGGTGTTGGCAAGTTCGTGGAGAAATAGGAACCCTCCTACACTGTTGATGGGAATGAAAACTGGTGCAGCACAATCACACACAAGCTTATAGATACAGAGAACAGACTGGTGGTTGCCAGAGGCAGGGGGGCAGAGAATAGGAGAAATGGGTGAAGGGGGTAAGAAAAAAAGAAAACACAATACCATTTATACATATTACTCAAAAAATAATGAGAGATCTTTCCATTTGATGGAAATATATCTTGACTGTATCAATGTGAATATCCTGGTGTTTTATTGCACTAAGTTTTGCAAGATTTTACCATTGGAGAAACTGAGTAAAGGTTTTAATAGTATCTCTCTGTATTATTTCTCACAATTGCATGTGATTCTACAATTACATCAATAAACTTTTTTTAAAGAATTATTGATTTATTTTAGAAAGAAAGAGAGCATGTGGTGGGGAGGGGCAGAGGGAGAGGGAGAGAGAAACTCAAGTAAACTCTGCATTGAGCATGGAGCCTTACACGGGGCTTGATCTCACAACCATGAGATAACAACCTGAACCGAAACCAAGAGTCCTGACACCCAACTAACTGCACAACCCAGGTACCCCTATCTAATAAAAATTTTAAGTAAAGAATGACATAATAAGAAAACAGTAAGTGATCCACAGACTATGACAAACTATTTACAGAATGTGTATCTGGGAAAGGACTCATAAAAATAATAACAACAACAAAACATCAGCATTTTGACGTCTGGTTCATATTTTTAAAAATTATTATTATTATTATTATTATTATTATTATTATTATAGAGAAAGCACTAGTGTGGGGTATGGGGAATGGACAGAGGGAGAGAATCTTAAGCAGGCTCCATGTCCAATGCTGGCTTGATCTCAGGACCCTGAGATCATGACCTGAGCCAAAATCAAGAATCAGATGCTTAACTAACTGAGCCACCCAGGTGTCCCCTGGTTCATACTTCATTTTTAAATTTTTTTAAAAGATTTTATTTATTTATTTGACAGAGAGAGACACAGCAAGAGAGGGAACACAAGCAGGGGGAGAGGGAGAAGCAAGCTTCCCGCGGAGCAGGGCCCTGGGATCATGACCTGATCTGAAGGCAGACACTTAACGACTGAGCCACCCAGGAGCCCTGGTTCATAGTTTAAATGGAAAACTAATCAGTAATCTTCATCACCAACTTTAAAATAAGTAATGGACTCACATTGTACATTCAAAGAATGACTGTAACAAAACCTTGAATCTTTGAGTAAATATCACAGACAATATTCTTTTTTGAAAAATACATTTTAAAATATGATCTTTAAAATAAGAATTAGCCAACCTCTACCATTCCATAAGCCTATACTTGAACTTTCAACACATGTTCACATTAATCCAGTTGAATATATTTTCTGAGTCTGGAAGGTGTTAAGAGTTAACAGATTAACAGCCTAGTTGAAAAAGTGTATTAGGGCGCCTGGGTGGCTCAGATGGTTGAGCGTCTGCCTTCGGCTCAGGTCATGATCCCAGAGTCCTGGGATCGAGTTCCGCATCGGGCTCTCTGCTCCTTGGGAGCCTGCTTCTCCCTCTGCCTCTCTCTCTCTCTCTCTGTCTCTCATGAATAAATAAATAAAAATCTTTAAAAAAAAGAAAAAGTGTATTAGGAGAATGAATTTTTTAATTTTTATTTTTTTAGTGACTATAAAATATATATTGTTTTACAGGACCCATTAAATAACATGTAAAAATTATGAGAATAAAAAAATAGAAAAAAAGATGTTATTTAAATGAAAATTTATGAATGAACAGGAAATGTATTTTTCATTTTGTGAAATCCATCTACATTGACAAAATAGCCTGTGTTCCTTTAATATTATAACTCTTAACTGCTATTTTTTATTGTTTAATTGCTTTCTAACATTCCAAACTTATTTTTATCATTTTGCAATATAATGCTATGAAAGTGCTTTTCAATGTCCTTGATATAAATTAGTATTATTAAAATATTAATGTCACATGAACATTTCAGAATATGAAAACAAATTAAAATTAGAGAGGAAATATTTTATGTGCATTAGTCAATCATCTTTGTATCTCTTCTTTACTGTTATTGTTGCCATAATGTAAAATCTCTATCTCAATTTTGCTTATAATATTCTAAAATAAATGATTGGTGAGAGGTCTTTCATTATATTGACACCTCTGAGGGTGAGTCTAGGCATCAGTTACAAGACATGACTAAAGCCAGGGTGCTCCCTAGTTAGATTTTTTTCCTGTTAATAGGAATTTGTCTGTCCTCCTTCTCCCAAACATGGGTCCAACTATTGGAAATAGGGTTGGGGTAGAGGATTGCTCTGTAAAGATTCAAGTCAGAGAATAGAATATACTATTACTTGATCTTTAGAGCTACAAAATAAACAGCGAAGACACAGACGGAACACTTTTCTCTTACTTGCTTTTGAGAACTTTTTCAGGGACACTGGAAACTTGAAAGCCCAAGAGAGGCAAAGAGGGAAAAGGGAGGCAAGAAGGTGCTCCTTCTTGCACATACATGGTACCCTTGGCTGGTAACTATATCCAGATTTTCTTTGCCCAATTTTCCAGTTCCCACACCCCTTCTAAAGTTAATTTTGAATTGTGTTCTTCCCGGCAGCTTCTTACTATGCTGACCAGAAGATGGCAGCCCAGCAGCTGCCCTTCTACAACATGTTCATGGTCCTATGATTAGACCTACCATACTGATCACATTTACTTGTTTATCCCCAGTAGGCTTTCTTTCAGAGACATCTCATTTGAGTCCCCAGGGACTAGAACTGGATGAAAATTGCTGTAAGAACTCAATAAATATCTACTGGTTGAACTGATGAACCAAAGAATTTCTTTTGACTTTGAAGAATAGATGAAGGAGCTCTAAGAGAAGCTCATTGGTCCAAAGGAAAACATCGTACATAAAAGTCTAATTGAATTAAGCATTCCATGCAGGCTAGAACCATTAAAAGTTTAAAACACTGTTGAAAATTAATTCTTTCTTAGTGTAGTATTGTATCTAAAAGCTATACCATTGTGTTGGTAGTTTTCAACACCATCTCAAACAGGTTAGTTTAATTAAATCATACAATTTTTCAACGTTTCAAATTTGATCATGATAAAAACATATCTGCAATAAGAGCTTTAAGATCAGTTGACTGGGAGGGGGGCTGGGTGGCTCAGTCGGTTAAGCGACTGCCTTTGGCTCAGGTCGTGATCCCAGGGTCCTGGGATTGAGCCCCACATCGGGCTCCCTGTTTAGTGGGAACCCTGCTTCTCCCTCTCCCTCTGCTTCCCCCCCCCCCCCCCCGGGCTCTCTCTCTCTGTCTGTCAAATAAATACATAAAATCTTAAAACAAACAAACAAAAAGATCAGTTGACAAGGATTTTATAGTCCATCACCCCAGAGAAATAACACACACAGTTTGTGGAAAGCTACTCTAATTTTTTGAAAGGGTATTTTTCCAAATTTTTTTTATTATGTTCAGTTAGCCAGCATATAGTACATCATTAGTTTTTGATGTAGTGTTCAACGATTCATTACTTGCATATAACACCAATTAAGAAGAACCAGCAATTATGAGATGTAACTTTCAATAAGGTTGATGAAGCTGATATGGATTTTATTTCTATGGCACCCATTTTCAGTAAGTGAAAATAACAATAAGGAGCTAATGTATATTTGCAGGTGGAGGAGTTTGCTGCAAGTGTGTGTGAGACTTTCTGAGGACACAGAAAATCTTAGCATTCAAGATGAATATGTCCTTGACTCAGCATTTAATTACAGAAAGGAGAAGAGAAAGAGGAAAAGAAAGAAGTCTTATTATGACCATAAGAAAAAAGAAAGATTTATCTTCATCAGTAAAACCAAACGCATTTAAAGGAGGCCAGTGCCCTACATTCAGTTAGACTGAAAGAAACAAGACTATGTTCACAATAGAGCACATTAAATCCAGATAAAAGATGAGTCTTTAAAAACCAAACTGACATTATTCCATAAAAAAATTCATATTGAAAATATAGTTTTATAAGGGCAAATATAGCTTTAAATATGATTTAAAAGATATAAAATTATATAACAAAACTGTACGCAGATAAATTTATAAATCTGGGGGCACGTGGGTTGCTCAGTCGTTTAGCGTCTGCCTTCGACTCAGGTCATGATCCCAGCGTCCTGGGATCGAGCCCCGCATCGGGCTCCCCTCTCTGCAAGGAAGCCTGCTTCTCCTTCTCCCATTCCCCCTGCTTGTGTTCCCTCTCTTGCTGTGTCTCTCTCTCTGTCAAATAAATAAATACAATCTTTAAAAAAATTTAGAAATTTGTTGGACATTTTGAGCTTTACTTAAAAATGTACACATGCTCATATATTATAGGTCATTTGTCTCAGCTCTGAATTCTCTGTAACACATATCTTGTAACTGCCTTTTGGCATACCTCAATCTGATTATATTTCATATATTTCATATAATCAGATGGGAGACACACATTGAGATAACCACTACCCTATGTTTGGAGATTAACCTACACTTTTATTACAATACAAGTATATATTGTGGATGGTCTTCTCTCATACTATAAATAAACCACATTTTAATTTCATATGGATATGAATAAACCAATATATGGTAAAGATGTGATTGAAAAAATTGAAAATACTTAAAACTTGATGTAATTTATTTTTGTTATTACTTTCAATAAATTATAATTCATTAAACAGAGAATCTATTATTACTTTTACTTTATTCATGTAAGATTATATAAATTATAAACATAAAAATGTTAGAGAATAGATGCAGAAACAAATATCAAAAATACTTTGTCTTTTTCTCTCTTCTATCACTTTAACCTGTCTCTTACTGGCTCCTTCCCAGAACTTATACATGTTTATCAGCCCTTAATTAAACAAGAAGAAACAGAAGCGGAAAATTCAACCTCTTAACCCTATGTCCTATTCATATACTCCCTGATCTTTCTCTTTCCTTTAAAGTTAAACTTATTGAAAAATATATTTACAATCAATTCAAGTAAACAAATTTTTAGCCCTTACTTTGCTTAAATAACTGCTATAAAGATCTTAATGCTTGTCATTTAAAAACACAGACAAAAATATATAGCTTCCATCTAGAGGGAAAACCAAAGATAGTAAATACACCAGTAAATATTTACATAGTATATTTGATGGTAGCAATTGCAACAGAGGATAAGGAGTTGGGTGCTTCTGAAGGCAGTTTGAAATTTGCAATGAGGAGTCACAATAGGCTTTGTAAAGATGCAATATTTGAATAAATATTTTAAGGAGATGAGAGGTTTAGCTGTGTGGATCATTTTTGGGAAGAACATTCTAGGCAGAGAGAATCCCTTGCACAAAGATTGAAAGCATGATTTTGGTTAGAGACTTAAGGGTAACAAAGAGTCCAGAGTGCTTAGGATGGAATGGATCATGAGACAAGAAAAATAATAAGCAAGGGAAGTGCAGAATAAGATAATGTAGGCCTTTTTGAGACTGGTAAAGTCCCTAGCTTTCACTTTGAATGAAATAGGACCTCTTGAAATGTTTTGAGCAAAGAAGTTACATGATCTGATTCCATCTGTGACTGATGAATCTGAGCATTTAATTGTATGGTAGAATAAAAGAAGTCAGCAAGAAGGCTTTAGGCAATCACATCTATAGATATGTTTGCCAGAAGCATGGTAGTAGCTGTGAGGAGATGGGAAGTGGTCAGATTTGGGAATTATTTTGAAGGTAGAACAAATAGATTGATAAATGGATTGATAGGCTGTTATAGATGTGAAAGAAAAAGGAGACTCAGGAATGTCTCTGAAACTTCTTCTCTAAACAATGATTAGGAAAAAATTTCTATCAGCCAAGTGGAGGGAAACTGTGGTAAAACAGATTTGGGGTGAAAGATGATGAATTCATTATTGAATATGTTAATTTGGAGATGTAAAACCGGAAGCTGAAATTACATGTGTAAAATTCTGGAGTAGTATTGGAGTTAGAGATTGCTAGACAACTGCAAATAGGAATATAAATATTATTTAACAACTGGATTCCCATAACATTATTTCTAATTTCTTCCCTCCAAGTAGTTCTCAGCTTATTAAGGTCACTCTGTCCTCATCAAACCCACATTTCATTTAAGTCATTAATATTCTCTTGGCTCCAATTTTCAAAGATCAGTATTTCTTATTAATCTTATTTAACATCTAGGCAGCATTCCCACAGCTGAACGCATTGTCCTTTTTCAAACCTTCTCCTTCCTTGTTGTCAACAAACTCTCCAGTGTTCTCTTCTACCTCCCAGACTGCTCATTCCCATTCTCTTGTGCAGTATCTTAATGCTTTATCATCACCTACCTACTGGGCTTTCCCACAGAGCTATCCAGGCACTTTTTTCTTCTCACATGATGTAGTCTTACCAGGTAATTTTATTAGTCTGGATTCTTGATTGCCAGCAACAAAAAGAGATTTTGATTATTATAAGCAAACAGTGACTATATTGGACTCAATGGAAGAATAGAAGGCCAAAGAAGATGGAGGGCTTGCGGGGGAAGCACCTCTTATTTACACTGCTGTTTCTCTGTACTCTCTGTGTCCTTCCATTTTATTCCATCAACTTTATTCCAACTTATTCCATTAATATTCTATCTTATTCTATCCATATTCCCTTTTGGATCCCTCATTAAAGATTCAAAAACCTGTGAACATGTGACTCACCAGGCTTATGTTATATGTAGCTTAGATCTAGCTTAAAAACTTTGAAGGCATATTGTTACTTTTAAGAACATCTTCAAAGTCTCAAAAAAATTGAGCAGGTTTCTTATTTTCTGTCCTTTGCCTAACTAATCACTTGCTATCTCTTGCCTACTTCAGTGTTTCCCTGTTCTTTATTCCAGTCATTCTGAACCTCTTTCAGCTCTTCTGAGGTAACACACATTGATATTAGGCATATGCCTGTTACATATCACATGGCTAAATTGTAATTAACCTCTTCTGCTTTAATGTTGTTGTTTTTGTGTGTGTGGAAAGTAATCCTGGACACTGCCCCTCCTCCCATCTAGATAGTTGTCTCTACATTGGATTTTCATGAAAATCTTTATTTTTCCATATGAGGACACTTGATAAAGCTTACTTATATTCTAATTGTTTATTTTTCTCTCTAAATTCTTGAAGACTAGACCTTGCTTATTGTACTTACCATTATATCCCCATAAGAATACCACAGTAGATGTTAAATATTTATTAGATAAAGATATAGTTTGGAAAGATTATCCTGCTCAGTGAAATTTTGTACTCTTATTTTCAGAATAGATGTATCTATTGTTTTTATTTATTTTTATTTATTTTAAGGATTTTATTTATTTATTTGACAGAGAGAGACACAGCAAGAGAGGGAACACAAGCAGGGGGAGTGGGAGAGGGCAAAGCAAGCTCCCCACGGGGCAGGGAGCCTGACATGGGGCTCGATCTCAGGACCCTGGGATCATGACCTGAGCTGAAAGCAGACGCTTAATGACTGAACCACCCAGGCGCCCTGTATCTATGCTTTTAATTATATAACTAACTCATCTGTTTATGAATCTTTTGTTTTTCAAGAATAACCATCATGTTATAATGTGGTCACCCAATTACCTTCCCTATTTGAGCCAGTGAATGTATTAATATATTGATAAGCATTCTGTTCTACTAGATATGTCCATTTTTAAAGTTTACTAAAGTGGAGTTTTTTTATTGAGGTTTATGAAAAGTTAGTTCATTGCACAGTTTTCTCAATAATAATAATAATAATAGCAACAGCAAATTCTTGCTGAGTTCTGTGTACGAAGAAACATTCTAGTCACTTTAGATTAATTAAATAATGTATTCCTCACATACCTTTATGAAATAGAAATTAAATTATTCCCATTTGACAGCTGAAAAACTGAGGTGCAAGGGAGATGATTTTGTGACTCACCAAGGTCACAAAGCTAGTAGGTGTCAGGGTTGATATTTGAATAGAAAGAGTCTGGTTCCACACTTCATGGTCATGACCCACTGCTGGTTATCAAACAAGTGGGTAATAGAGAAAACTGAGATGAAAAGCAAAGGATCAGCTTTATAAAACTGGATCAGAATTGCATCTTGGCCTGAGGCAAGAGAGGTGACCTATGACAGAACTGGGACTGATTCACCATCAAGACCCAAAAAGAGTATCAGAATGATCATAGATCCCTGTAGACTCTCTCTCTTTCCCATATTCTTTGTGGAAAAGTACAAACTACCCTACTGGGCCAGAGGGAAAAAGGAAAGAAGTATTAACTGCCTTAAGTTAAAGAAAAATATTCCAGTGATGATTTGTATTGTTGGATTCACTGTCAGATGTCTGGACTAGACTGGCCAATGATTAAAACTAGTATAGCATTTCAAACTTCTAGTAAGTTAATTAACTCCACTTTGGTACAGCATTCTTGTCTCTTGTGAAAGTGACAAAGTAATGAACGCTTTAATTATTTTTCAAGTTTTTATTTTAATTCCAGTTAACATTTAGTGCAATATTAGGTTCAGGTGTAGTATTTAGTGATTCATCACTTACATACAACACCCAGTGCTCATCACTACAAGTGCCCTCCTTAACCCATTTAGCCCATCACCCCAGCCACCTCCCTTCCAGCAACCCTCAGTTTGTTCTCTATAATTAAAGGTCTGTTTCCTGGCTTGCCTCTCTTTTTTCCCCCCATATGTTCATCTGTTTTGTTTCTTCTTCTTCTTTTTTTTTAATCTGTTTTGTTTCTTAAATTCCACATATGAGTGTAATCATATGGTATTAGTCTTGCTCTGACTGACGTATTTCACTTATCATAATACTCTCTAGCTTTATCCACATTATTGCAAATGGCAAGATTTCATTTTTTCTTATAGCTGAATAATATTCCATTATATGTATACATCTTCTTTATCCATTCACCAGTTGATGGACACGGGGGCTCTTTCCATAGTTTGGCTACTGTAGATAATGCTGCCATAAGTATTGGGGTGCATGTATCCCTTCAAATTAGTGTTTTTGTATTCTTTGGGTAAATACCTAGTAGTGCAATTGCTGGATCGTAGGGTAGTTTTATTTTTAACTTTTGGGGGAAACTCCATACTGTTTTCTGGAGTGGCTGCACCAGTGTGCATTCCTACCAACAGTGTAAGAGGATTCCCCTTTTTCTGCATCCTGACAAATACCTGTTGTTTCCTGGGTTGTTAATTTTAGCCATTCTGACCGGTGTGAGGAGATAGCTCATTGTAGTTTTGACTTCTATTTCCCTGATAATGAGTCATGTTGAGCATCTGTTTGTGTGTCTATTGGCTATCTGTATGTCTTTTTGGAAAAATGTGTATTAATGTCTTCTGCCCATTTTTTAACCAAATTGTTTGTTTTTTGGGTGTTGAGTTTTATAAGTTCTCTATATATTTTGGATACTAACCCTTTATGAGATATATAATTTGCAAATATCTTCTCCCATTCCCTAGACTGCCTTTCAGTTTTGTTGATTGTTTCCTTCACTGTGCAGAAGCTTTTTATGTTGATGAAGTCCGAATAGTTTATTTTTGCTTTTGTTTCCCTTGCCTCAGGAGACATATCTAGTAAGAAGTTGCTACAGCGATGTCAAAAATGTTACTGCCTATGTTCTCCTCTAGGATCTTTATGGTTTCAGTTCTCACATTTAGGTCTTTCATCCATTTTACATTTATTTTTTGTGTCTGGTGTATGAAAGTGGTCCAGTTTTCATTCTTCTGCATGTTGTTGTCCAACTTTCTCAATACTATTTGTTGAAGAGACTGTCTTTTTCCCATTGGATATTCTTTCCTGCTTTGTCAAATATTAGTTGACCATATAGTTGTGGGTTCATTTCTGAGTTTTCTATTCTGTTCCATAGTAATGAACCCTTTATATTCCACTGAATTACAAATGAATATTGCTACTTCCTGCTAAGTTGCTGTTTGCAGAATATTAATAACTACACACTAGTGCTTTTCTAATCTAAGTGTGCACTGGAATCATGATGAAGATTAAAAAAAGAAATTCAAATGCACAAACACCTCCACAGGGCTCCTGGTTCAGAATCTCCAGTTAGAGTTCTGTCTGTACCTGATCCCCAGGCGTAGCCAGAGTTGTTAATGACTGTCTTAAATAGCTAAGACTGCTAGCATGGACTGATAAATAATCTTAGAACAAAGATGATAATTGGTAAAAGTGTTTCTTGTTATGAAAAGAAGTAACAGATTAAATAAAAACAAAAATAAGATGTATAATCTACATACCAGAAAACAGTTTTAATTAATTGGGTATGAGAAGGTTTGGCACCTATGTGGAAAATGACCATGGCTAAACTAAAAGTGAATTAAGAAAAAGGAACGAATCAGAGAAGTTAGCATAATTATAAATAGAAATTAAAATCCCAAATGTTGTTTTGATTAAGTCAGACTTGAGAGGTTGGAAGTGCAAATCAACAATAAGCCCTCATGCAAAGCATGTAATTCTGATGTATACACTTGGATCCAAAATATGAAGGACAAGCATATATTTTAGTTGATCTCTGCTCTTCTTTCCCCCCCCGGAATGTCTTTTTTTTTTTTTAAAGATTTTATTTATTTGACAGAGAGAGACACAGCGAGAGAGGGAACACAAGCAGGGGGAGTGGCAGAGGGAGAAGCAGGCTTCCCGCGGAGCAGGGAGCCTGATGTGGGGCTCGATCCCAGGACTCTGGGATCATGACCTGAGCCGAAGGCAGCCGCTTAACTGACTGAGCCACCCAGGCGCCCCCTGAATGTCTTTTATTAGCTGTTGTGACCCCTTGCAATCCTGAATAAGCTATCATAATAGTTTCCTTCTCAAGTATAAAATGAAAATGAATTATAAATATAATTGTAAATATATAAATCTTGTTTTTTATCTACTTTCCTTTAATATTCTGAGTTTTTACTTAAGTTAAATTTAGATTTTTTCAACCTCTTGGAGGAAAATCCCCATTCAATTAAAAAGCATTCTCACCATTATCTTCCTTTACTTTACATTTCTTTGGCTTGAAAGCCAATGCAATTTTGATGTTATATACTAAGTTTTTATGCCTAGTATCAAGGCTTTTAAATCATATTCACATTATTTCTGAATTGAAACTAAGGTTTTATTTATTTTTTTAAAGATTTATTTATTCATTTGAGAGAGCGAGAATGAGAGAGAGTACATGAGAGGGGGGAGGGTCAGAGGGAGAAGCAGGCTCCTCGCTGAGCAGGGAGCCTGATGCGGGACTCGATCCCGGGACTCCAGGATCATGACCTGAGCCGAAGGCAGTTGCTTAACCAACTGAGCCACCCAGGCGCCCGAAACTAAGGTTTTAATCTTTATTACCTTCATATGATTCAATCAGTGTTTTCCTTATCTTGTTTTTCTGTTAATATAGGTACTTTCCACTTCTGATGGAGCAAGTTTACTTATAATTACAAATCTAATAAATCTAATGTAATGAAATACAAATTTCAATTATGAAGGTATATACAGTGAGGATAATATAATACATTATTTATCCTTGTTTCATTAATGTTTGGGTCGGTTCATATAAAAGTGTTCAGTGCTTCTTGGGGCGCCTGGGTGGCTCAGTTGGTTAAGCGACTGCCTTCGGCTCAGGTCATGATCCTGGAGTCCCGGGATTGAGTCCCGCATCGGGCTCCCTGCTCGGCGAGGAGCCTGCTTCTCTCTCTGACCCTCCCCCCTCTCATGTACTCTCTCTCATTCTCGCTCTCTCAAATAAATAAATAAAATCTTTAAAAAAAAAAAGTGTTCAGTGCTTCTTGTTCATAAGAAATGCAAGACACAGATGACATTACTAAAAAAATTAAAAATAAATCACACACACACGCAAACAAACAAAAACTTTCATTCTTTCCTTTCCCTTCAAAGGATCAGTGAGGTTCTGCCACTTTTTCACACCATGAAATCAGAGAAGAATGAAGATAACTTCGTGTTGTCTCATGTCACTAAGTATCAGTTGTTTGTAAATGGATGAGTCAAAGATACAACCTTCCTTCATCAAAAGTTATTTTTGGGGTATTGAAGAAGATAAAATACACAACATATCTTTCTTATTTTAAAATTGCTCGAAACATCTGTATCAGTAATGAATATCCGAAAAATGGGAAGCACTGCTGTGTTAGTTGATCTTGTAAAAAATCAGAGTAAGTCTGACCCCAATCTTCCACACCATTTACCTAATAGGAAATTAAGCTGTTACTTGCCTATGCCACTGGCTAGTATAAAGGTCTTGGCAGAGTAAGGGTGAAAGCCCCTGTGGTCTTCCAGTCATAATGGCTACTGCAGTTCTACTGCTTCTCTGCTAAGAATATCACAGACTGCCAGGCATCTTTTTGAAATGGTAGTCTTAATATATAACGTCCAAACTCCGAAAGTGTACCATGAAATCATTTCTTACCTCTCCTGAATGATTCTGGGAGGCAAGCACAGGTATACACCCCACAGAGAACCAACTGCCTCCTTCCTCACTTGAGGAAAATGTTTGCTTCTTTCTCTTCCTAACATATCTATATTGAAACGTCAGCCTCCACCTTCATATCCCATGCCCCGCAAACATCCGACTTTTCACAACTCTTGGGACAATCTTTTAAGATGTTTATGCTTTCTGAAACAAAAGACAGGAAGGTACGTGCTTCGAATATAAAAAAGACTCAATGTACAAAAGCATTTTAAAATTGTTGTTACTGTTACTGTCATTGTTATAGCGAATCTCCAGTACGAGTTCTAGTATGTAAAATGTGTAAGAAAACACATCTTGCTGGTATTAATGTGGTGTTAGGTTCAGTTTTCATGTGACCTTATCTTTTCTGTGAAAGCGGTATCTTTTTATTTTACAATTTTTTTAAACTCAAGATTATGAGCAAACCACTTAACCGATTCTGAAGAGGTGAAAAGGATGCAAACAAAATTAATTTAGCTTAGAAAAGTGTAAGCAAAAAGATTTAGAAGGTTGTAAGTAAAACGTATTTCCCTTATGCTTAATCTTAATTTTTATCCTCTTAAATACCTGCTTACTTAATGCAACTGTGAATAGTCAAAGAAGAAAATGCTTTTGTGCTCTTTATAAAATGTAAGAGATGATTTAGCATATATTTATAAATGACCTTTGACGTCTTAGAAAGTTGTTCAGTTTATGCTCACCATACTGTATGACTGAACTTCTAAAATGATCATATTTGTGTGATGAACCAAGTGAATGCTTGCAGGCACATGAAGAGAAGATCAGAGTACTGGAACACTCTAATTCAAACCTGATGTCTGCTGATCTTGTTTGAAAAATGTGTCTACTGTAAGAGAAAAACTAGAAGCTGCCTTGTTGGGGTCCTAAAAGCAATATCACTAATTTTTTATTTTTGGATTGAATTGTTCATTATGGGAATTTATGAATGTGATAAGATTTTTTTTAGTGTTTGTAATTCTTTTTTTTTTTTTTTAAAGATTTTATTTATTTATTTGAGACAGAGAGAATGAGAGAGACAGAGAGCACATGAGAGGGGATAGGGTCAGAGGACGAAGCAGACTCCCCGCCGAGCAGGGAGCCCGATGCGGGACTCGATCCAGGGACTCCAGGATCATGACCTGAGCTGAAGGCAGTCGCTTAACCAACTGAGCCACCCAGGCGCCCTAGTGTTTGTAATTCTTTAAGTCTTTTTGCCTGTTGATGTGGGCAACAGCAGAAAACTAGTAATGACTAGGACATGGTTAGCTAAAGACAGGGATTAAAAGTTAATAGATTAAATACTTTTTTAAACTGCTTATAAATTTATAGGGACATGCATCTATGCACATGCATGCGTGCGCACCTACACACACCCTCAAACAAAATAGTACATATATATGTACATACATATATATTACATATTCATTGATAAGTATCTCTCAAAGGTATTCATTTCCGCCTCATATAATTTTAGCAATCCCATTTCATATAACCACATTATTGATCTTAATTACTTCATAATTTTCACTTGCTTATCGCTTGGGAATTTTCAAGCATACTTAATTATTTATTAAACATAAAACTGAAGGAGGTGCAACCTGTTTCAAACACTGATTTAATGTCTCCTGGATGGAGATTTTGACAAAAGATCCATTTAAAATTATCTTCTTCAGGCACAGAGAAGCTGTGTTCAAATGTTTATCAGCATCCACAGAGCTCACCGCACGCACAGTGATGTGATCATTTAGAAGTTCAGTTATGGAGTGGGAGCCAGAACAGCACGTTCAGTAGGTCCGATGTTGTGCAGAACTGGCACAGCCTGATATCCATCAGCAAGCTCTGTGTCTAACTCTCTGTTACAGCAGCTTCTGTTACTCTACATTTAAAGACAATATCAGGGCGCCTGCGTGGCTCAGTTGGTTAAGCGACTGCCTTCGGCTCAGGTCATGATCCTGGAGTCCTGGAATCGAGTCCCACGTCGGGCTCCCTGCTCAGCAGGGAGTCTGCCTCTCTCTCTGACCCTCCCCCCTCTCATGCTCTCTATCTCATTCTCTCTCTCAAATAAATAAATAAAATCTTAAAAAAAATAAAGACAATATCAAATAAAGTCCATATGCAAATTTAAATATTTAGGATGCTATTTTGCTGGTAAAATTCCCCTTATGATACTACAAATACTTCGATTTTTATAAGAATCCAAATGGTATTGTAAAAGCAAGTACTGCTTTAACTTTGAAGCAATAAAAATTGTGAAACTTTTGATGTTGGATTACTGCGATAAACTATTATGTAGTACCTAGGGCTAGTGTGGTTGATTTTAAGATGCCATCATATTTATACAGTTTCAACAAAAGAAAACATGTTTTTTTATTCAGAGTAAGTAGTAAGCATATGATACTGGCAATATAATATACCAAAGGAACAGAAGATACAAAGCAAATATAGCTTTATCACAGTAGTATATACATACTTAGAAATTTACATACAAATTTAAAATTTACTCATTAATGTCTATAAAATATCATGGAATTCCACATTTCAGGAATATAACATGATTAACTGTAGACATTTAAATTATTTGGCTAAACATAAGGATAGAGTATGTAGCTATCAGTAGAAATCAAAGGGAGACATGTGAGTTAGCAAACTCAAAATGCTACCTTGCAAAAATCATTACACACATATAATAATACTAATGTATTTGCTCTATTTTGGATTGAATTTTTATATATTCAAACATAGATTTGAATTTTTATATATTCAAACATAGATTTTCATAAAAATCTTTTACATCATCTTTTACAAGACCTACATCACACCAGTATTTCTTATTCCGTCAAATATTCTAGCTACCATAAAGTAGATCACTTAGATTCTACAGAATATTCCATTTGATTTCCTTTTTGACACAGCAGCTAGTTGATGTTATGTGATGTGGGAAACAAAGACAGATGAAAAATTATTAAATTTCTTATTACTTAGCCCATTGACAAGTCCTTGAAACAGGTAGAGTGATATATCTCTAGAGACTCAACTGCCTTGATGTTAATACTTTGCTAAGGGCCAAAGGCAATCTTAGCCCGACCCTCCACGATCCTGTAAGTCTACTTAAACATACAAAAATTCCTTCGGAATCTTCCTTTATCTCTATCCCCCAAGATAAATGTTGGCAATCATCCTACAAGCATATGAACCACCGATATACATCTGAAGAGTCTCATGACTAAGGTTTTATTAGACAGTAATAAATGACCTCTTCCCAATAATAGCTAATCCTCTCAGGGTCCCAGAACCTTGCTTTCCAAAATTCCTTAGAGACTTACACTATCCCTAACCCTCTCCCAACTTGAAAGTATATAATGGGCCACCCCTCATGACCCCAGTGGATCTCTTTCTGCCCAAGGGTCCTGTCCCCATGCTTTAATAACATCACCTTTTTGCACCAAAGACATCTCAAGAATTCTTTCTTGGCTGTTGGCTTGAACCCTAACATTTTTCCTACATCATTATGTATTTTAAAAATCCTTTATATTCTAGTCTTCTCAGTGTACTAATGGATTGATCAATAGGTTTAATAAGCTCTAAGAATATAAATGTGGCAGATGTAAAGAAATTTGTTACCATGAATATTCTAACATATTCTCCTAAAATAGGGGCTTCCACTGTAAGTGGGAATACAAATTGTTCACAGTTTTAGGGAAAAGTCTGTACACAACAATTTCACTGCTAGAAATTATCCACCACTATATTTGAAAAAGCACACCAATGTATATGTAAGAGGTTATTCATTGTATTATTTGTACTGGAGTGGAGGTAGGACTAAACCAACAAATGTTGTTAATGGAGAAACAGTTATCAAATTTTGTTACAATCATACAACAAATTACTCTGGAAATGTCAAAAAAAATGAGGTGGAACAAATTTAGAGTAGGCATGGAAACCATCTTTTTTTTTTTTTTTGGAAACCATCTTATAAACACAATATAAGTAGGTAAAAATACTTTTCTGGAAAAATAGGCAAGAAAATATTTTCAATAATATGGGGGAGAAGTACTAATGTGGTTAAAAAGCTCTGGGGTGACTTTCATTTTCATGTCATACCTTAGTGGATTGCTTGACTATTCTTACCTTTCCATGCATTCAATCTAACACTATTTGTTTTTAATTTCCAGAGTGATTATCAAGGAAAATGAATCATTTTAATATTCTCCTTCATATTATTATTTTTAAAATAAATATTATGTTAAAAAGCTAACAACTAAGATGCCAATCTAGAACACGAATTTATTCTATATAAAAGAAAAAAAATCACTATAAAACCAGTTTGCCTCTTATGGAATTTTTAATTCAGTTCTAGAAGTTTGAAAACCTGAATCTCCCATTTCTTCATATATTAATTTTCAAAAACCTTGCAAAATAAGAAAAAATTATTTGCTTAACATTTCAGTACTATTGTCTAGGGAAAAATGATTATGAATATTGAAAAAGTCACTATCTTGCAGAACTACAATAATTTTACAGATTAGAATAATAAAAATAACAATTTTCACACAGTGTTGATTAACATTTCAATTCATGAATTTCATCATTTGCATAAGCATTACCGAATTATGAATTCAGACTTTTGTTTCACTAATTAAGTACTTTTTAACATTTAAGAAAGAAATTGAGGCTATTTTTGCAATTGATGTCACATTAACATAATTATGTGAAACCGAAATTTTTGTAGAACTGTATTTTTACAACTTTCAGTAATTGTTAAAGGTATTTGTAACATCCTGTTAAAGTTATTCTATTCCAATTTTGAATTGGTAACAACTAATATGAATTAATTTTTGGTTTCAATAGATATATTTCTTTAATAAATAAATATTAATGAAATTACTGGGCGCCTGGGTGGCTCAGTTGGTTAAGCAACTGCCTTTGGCTCAGGTCATGATCCTGGAGTCCCTGGATCGAGTCCCGCATCGGGCTCCCTGCTCGGCAGGGAGTCTGCTTCTCCCTCTGACCCTCCTCCCTCTCGTGCTCTCTGTCTCTCATTCTCTCTCTCTCAAATAAATAAAAACATAAAATCTTTAAAAAAATTAAATATTAATGAAATTACATAGGTACTTGATTAAATAAAACTGAATTACCTATGAACATTTATTCAAACTGCCAACATCTAGCTCTCTCTTTTTTTTTAAGATTTTATTTATTTATTTGACAGAGAGAGACACAGAGAGAGAGGGAACACAAGCAGGGGGAGTGGGAGAGGGAGAAGCAGGCTTCCCGCTGAGCAGGGAGCCCGAAGCGGGGCTCGATCCCAAGACCCTGGGTTCACGACCTGAGCTGAAGGCAGAACACTTAATGACTGAGCCACCCAGGTGCCCCAAGCTCTCAATTATTTTTTAACAAATATCCTTTATACAGAACACTGAAAGAGCTAGGATTTTGCCATAATTATAAGCTAAAAATCCAGTTAGTTCATTTTCAGGGATGCTGTCATAAGACACAACACACCTGGATCAGAGACAAGTGACTTCACTGTTCAGAGCAAAAGTTGTAGCAAGAGTTTCTTTTTGGTGCTGTTTCCAATCCCCAAGGGACAGCACAGGTGGGCTGAGATAAATGACTGCACACCCAGAGGGTTACATTATAGGAAAGAAGCACTGGGAGCTGAGGTCATCTACTACATTTATTGTAAACCTATTCTCTGTCTGGAAGGAGGCATTACATCAAGATTGCATACTGCAAGCACTTTTCCTGAGAAATGGCCCTATAAAGAGTAGCCAAGGCTTTGCATTCTTTTTTTTTTCCCTTTTTTATGAATGCTTATACTTTATTCATAATAACAAAATCTGGACCAACCCAGACATTCTTTAACATGTGAATAGGCTTCTCTGGTATAACCAAATCATGGAATACCATCCAGCAATAAATACAAAAGTGCTTTTAAGAGACACAAAAACGAGGGCACCTGGGTGGCTCAGTTGGTTAAGCGACTGCCTTCAGCTCATAATCCTGGAGTCCCATGATTGAGTCCTGCCTCACAGGTTCCCTGCTCAGAGGGGAGTCTGCTTCCCCCTCTAACCCTCTCTCCTCTTGGGCTCTCTCTCTCAATATCTCTTTCTCAAATAAATAAATAAAATAAAATAAATAAGAGACACAAAAACCTGTATGAATCTCTGGAGAACTATGCTGAGTAAAAAAATAAATCTGGGGGTGCCTGGGTGGCTCAGTCAGGTAAGCATCTGCCCTCCGCTCAGGTCATGATCTCGGAGTCCTGGGATTGAGCCCCATGTGGGGCTCCCTGCTCAACAGTGAGTCTGCTTCTCTCTCTCTCTCTGCCCCTCCCCTTGCTTGTGCTCTCTCTATCACTGTCTCAAATAAATAAATAAAATATTTAAGAAAAAAATAAATCCTAAAAAGTTACAGACAGTATGATTCCATTTATATAATATTCTTAAAATGACAAGTTATAGAAATGGTTAGTGGTTGCTAGAAGTTAAAGAGAAGGTAGGTAAGAAGGAAGAGGTATGGGTATAAATGGGCAACATGAGGAATCCAGGGGCTGATAGAAATGGTCTGTATCTTGACTATATCAATGTCAATACCCTCCCTGTGATACTGTCGTATAGTTTTGTAAATGTCACCTTAGGGGGAATTGAGTAAAGGGTACATGGAATTTTTCTGTATCATCTTTTACAATGGCATGTGAATCTATAATTACCTTAAAATAAAGAGTTTGATTTAAAAGGCAATGTGTGACATTCCATTGTATATATAGACCACATCTTCTTTACTCAGCCATCAGAAAGGATGAATACCCAACTTTTACATCAATATGGATGGGACTGGAGGAGATTATGCTAAGTGAAATAAGTCAAGCAGAGAAAGTCAATTATCATATGGTTTCACTTATTTGTGGAACATAAGGAATAGCATGGAGGACATTAGGAGAAGGAAGGGAAAAATGAAGGGGGAAAACCGGAGGGGAAGATGAACCATGAGAGACTATGGACTCTGAGAAACAAACAGGGTTTTAGAGGGGAGGTGGGAGGGGGGATTGGTTAGCCTGGTGATGGGTATTAAGGAGGGCACGTACTGCATGGAGCACTGGGTGTTATACGAAAACAATGGATCGTGGATCACCACATCAAAAACTAATGATGTATTGTATGATGACTAACATAACATAATAAAATTAAAAAAAAAAAAGGCAATGTGTGCCTTTTTTTTTTTCTAATTTTGGGTAATCCTCAAAAATAGAGGTTAATATTTTTATTCCCTTGTATACCTTTCACTAAAGAAATGGTGAGAGGAGCAAAGAAAGGGACACGTAAGACTTTGCATTCTATTCTCAACATAATAGTAAGAACTCACAGGACCTTTGGAAGATCGTCTATCACTGCAATTATTAACAATTTTTATTTAAATTAAGAATGTTTTATTATATGACCCACACAATGTTTAAATTGTGTCTGCCATAAAACATGATTGATATATGATGAATTTCAGTTTTTTGTGGGGTCTTCTGGAAGCTGTTTTAATGTATGACTGTAAAAAATGTATAGAGTGTAGAAAAATGTCAGTGATACAGAGCTCAATTCTTTTATAAATTCATTAGGAACAGGTTGGAAAAAATGCCACAAAAGGGAATCATAAACCGATAAGTATTAGAAGTAGCATGAATAACCTAGCAAAAAGCAACTGAAAGTAGCAGCAACCTCTTTTAAAAACTAAAGATGGCCAGGACCAAGGAAGGAAGTGTTATGCCTAGCAATGTTAGAAGATTCACACATATCAGTTACACCTAGAGTTTGGAATAAATATACAAGTCTGAAATGAAAATTACAAGCCTCAAATAAAGTCACCCTACGTTCAACCCAAGAAACTTAATGACCCCAAAATCAGAAAAAAAAAATAGATCTCTAATAGTGGATTGATGGTTGGATGTCCTCAAATGTGTTGAGGATGGAAAAAAGACAAGATGTAGAAAGAGATAAAAACGAAGGGGTGAAAGGCCATAAACAGAGATTACATGATACATCAGTTCAAGATTCATTGATCTGTTGCCCTTGATCAGGCACATGTGGTTTTTATTTCAGTACTTTATGAAGAGAAGGGAATGTAAAAAACATATCTCATTCAAAATGTTACTTGTCTAGCAGCTGTCATTGCATCTCTCAATCCTTTATGAAAATGCTTATTAAATATTAAAAAATATAAAGTGTCACAACACTGGAAAATAAAACTAACAGGAAACATAATGCCAAAGTCTGTATGATATTATCATTGAGCAAAACACAGAAGTACTTGATTAATGTAAATTTACTGAGGGCTTACATAGTGAAACAGATACCAATAAAGAGTAGAAAGATCCTTTAAACTTTCCTCATGTTTGCTAAATGACACAGAAACACAATGCTTATACCACCTACAACTGTCCAATTACCTCCCTTTATTTTTAAGTGCAGTGTTCATGAGACTCTCCTCTGCTATTTCATTTCCATATTTCTATTTTCAGATGAAAACATTGGACTTAAGTGACATTTTTTTGTTTGTTTGTTTTTCCGTTTTTTTTTTTTGTTGTTGTTTTTAAATTTTTTTATTGTTATGTTAATCTCCATACATTACATCATTAGTTTTAGATGTAGTGTTCCATGATTCATTGTGGGCTTAAGTGACATTTAAGAGGATGCAAAAAACACAAATTATGTTTAGGACAGGTGCCGGCTCTTGATCCAATAAAGCCAAAAACAAACACACAAATAAATAAAAATGTAAGAATAGTTACCTGCCAAGTGGAATACCCTGTATTGGGGAACAGGAAGCAATTTTCCATTGTGATTCTACACCCCTTGTGACATTTGTTTATCCTAGACTATCATTTCAAAGATGTCTGTATCACAGTCTTGGAAGATAGAGGAGTGTCTCTTTTGGGAAAAGCAGCAGCTATCTCTCCTGACCAGGATAATAATAGGTCTTTCCGAGGCAAATGCCAGGCATATTTGCTAGCAACCTTCTTACAAGATGTGGGATTTTCTAATCTTGGGGTTCCTCGGGTGGAACACAAACATATTCACCTGGATTTGCCCTGTGTTGCCCTCATGCAGGGCCATGGAAACCTATCTGGACCTCAAGCAAAAGCTGCCTGCAGTGCTGTGAGAAATAAATTATTTTGTCTTTGACCCAGAAGTTTCCTGCGTTTTGTAAGAATTTATGAAACGGTGGCAAGCTAATTTATTAACTTGAAAGTAGGTAAATTTCAGGCCCTTTAGAGTTCTAAACACCTAGAAAAGCATGAGGCCCGTCTCTTCGCACCTCCCACCCCTTTGTCCGTCTTGCCAGGCTCCAAAGCCTTTTTATGTGTCTGAACAAATGATCAAAACGCAAGCAAGAGGGAGGCATGTCATCTGAATTGTGACACCTGTTTTTCTACAAACGAAGGAGATGTAATAACATCTTTTTGTCTAATTTGAATCCCTTTCAGCGCAAAAGAAAGAAAATGCAATGTACTCTGCAATTCCTACCCCATCTCCAACATTTGGGCCCATGGTTGGGAGCTGGGAGAGGGGAATGTAAGTATTCCCGGTGATGGGAGGGATTTACATAGGAAGCAATCCTGGCTCTTTGCTGGAGATGAATGTCTACACCCTCCCCCACTTCCACCCTACTCCATAGTAAGGGGTCTGAGGCACTCCTGGACAGGCGTAGCTTTGAAATCCCTTTCTCAACTTGAACTCAGTGTCTTGGGTTCGGGACCTTAGGACAGGACAATACATGTCTGGAGTAAGCATCGCCCTTCCTTCAGGGATCTCCTTTTGGAAACTGAGAAAAGAAACAGTGCAACTGCGAGTGGGGCCTGACACTCCTTTGACATTATGAAAATAGGGAGAGAAGACATGCGTCAAATCTCCAAGGGTGGATCTTAGGCCCTGTGACTGGAGGAGTGGGAAGGGAGATGCTTTCTCCCAAGGGCCCCCGCCCCTCACACACAGGCTCTACCCTTCCTTCTTTGAATCTCTTTTACCAATGAGCTCAGGATGGACACTTCACAGTGGACAAGAAATGAGGCATAGCTTAGCTTTGGAGTGAAGCTGGAAGTGGCTAGAGAGAAGTGGGTACATTGTTGCCACTTTCTCAGTCCCCTTGAGGTCCTCCTGAGTCCAGGAGAAAGAGCTCTTAAGTCCCTAAACAGTTTTGGACAGAAGAATAGACTGTATGACTCACCTTCAATTGCCCAGGAGTTATCCTAGAAAATTTTTTCAATAATAGAAATAATCATTTTTAACAATGTTAAAAGATAAACACTACCAGTGTTTTTTAAGATACAAAAAAAGGTTTGGTGATGTATTTTTTTTAAAAGATATATTTATTTATTTTAAAGAGAGAGCACATGTGAGTGGTGGGGTGAGGAGGGTAGAGGGAGAGAGAGAAGTGGAATCTGTGCTGAGTGGGGAGGCCCAAGCGGGGATGGATCTCAGGACACTGAGATCACGACCTGAGCAGAAATCAAGAGTTGGATGCTCGACCGACTGAACTACCCAGGCGCACCAGTGATTCTCTTTTAAGTAAAACTTTCCTGGACAGGGGTGCCTGGGTGCCTCAGTTGGTTAAGCTTCCAACTCTTGATTTCTGCTCAGCTCATGATCTCAGGGTCATGAGATGGAGCCCCGTGTTGGGCTCTGCTCTGGGCATGGAGCCTGCTTAAAATTCTCTCTCTCTCCCACTGCCCCTCCCCGCCCCCGCTCTCTCTCTCTCACTCTCTCTCTCTGTCTTAAAAAAAAAATATATATATATCTTTCCTGAGCAGTCACATAGAAACTTCTCAATCTATGTTAACAAATGTAGCCTGACTCTATCAATTAAGCTGATCTATATAGCACCTGTCAAGGAAAACTAAAGGACTAACTCATTAAAAAACATAGATGCAAAACTACCAACTGAAAACTGGCAATCCCTTTGCTTCTAGTCCAGCAGATCTTAAAAAAAAAATTCATCATGACCAAATAGGTTTTAACTCAGATATAATTTATATTAGGAAAGGTATTGTGATTACGTTTTATATACATACATAAACGAAAAATGGAAACAAAACAATTATGATTAACTCAATAAATAAAGCACTGGGAAAATGCACATCCCTTCCTTATAATTATAGGAGTTGAAGTAAATATAAATAAATAAATATCGGGAAAAAATACCTCTAACCAAATTCTAACAGCATTGCTCCTATTTTATTGAAAAAAGAAAGGGTTCATTCCCTTCAGCATACAAATATTCTGTAATATCTTTCATTTTAAAATAAACAAAGGCCATCCTTAATCCTACTTCCCTTGACAACTGTAATTCACTCTTTCCTGTCCTTTATAGCAAAGATCCTCCAAAATTTGTATTTCACTGCTCATTCTCTTTTGACTTCTCTTTAATTAGCTTTTGGTACTATTCATTCCATGGATACTGCTCTGTACAAAGTCACAAATGACAAAGTACCATTGTCAATCTTCATTATTTTTCTTCCTTAATTTCTGTAACATGTATTTATCTTTCTTACGACACTCATACTTCACTTCAGATACCATACTTCCCAATGTTTCTCTCACTTCAGTGACTGATATTTTTTGCTCATTAATCTTTCTACTTATGTCTCCTGAATCCTGGAATGTTCCAGGATCTAGTTTTTTATCTTCTTTTGTGTACTCAGGCTTTGACTGACATGATTTGATTTCAAGTCTTTAACAACCATGTGGTAATAATACTCAGTTTTATATATCCAGACCTAGGCTCTCTTCCAGACTAGATTCCTATATCCATCTGCTTACAAGGTATTTTCACTTAAGGTCTAATATATCATCTTAATCTCAGTATGACCAAAATCATAATCTTGGTTTTCCATCCACAACCTCCATCAGCTTTTATATCCCATTATCTCAGTTTGTGGCACTCAGATGCTGAAGAAAATTGTTTAAAGTTGATGGTGACTCCCTCACAACTTAAGTCAAATCTAGTATCAAAACCCATTTTATTTACCTTCTACGTATGTCTCGAGGTATTCTCACCACTTCAACCAATATCTATCACCTTTTTCTAAACCACTGTCATCGTACAATAATTTCTTAACCACTATTGCCTTCCCACACTAAATTTTACACATTATAGCCAGAAAGATCCTCAAAAAGTGATGGTCATAACATGCCATTCGTTGGTTAGAACACTTCATTGCCTTCCCGTTATTCTTGGAAGAAAATCCAAATCTCTTACCTTGGTGTAAGGAGGCCCTTTGTGATCTGTCCTGGATCTATGTTCCTAACTCATCTCTTACTTTCTCTGCCTTGGCGCTCCCCAGCTACCATCTTACGAGTCCTCAGATACATCAGGCACTGTGTATTGGCTGTGACTCTCAGTGTTGCCTCCACCTGTTCCCTCCTGTCTAAATATACAGCTTTTCTTCAGATCGTTCCCCAATTCCGGTTACAGCTTTATGGTTAGCTCACCACCTGAACCTGTAACACATACAATTTTACTTAGTACCTTGTTCATTCATTTATTCACTTATTCATTTACATATGCCCACACCACTGAAATGTAAGCAGCATTGACACAGGAAACGTGTCCGTTTTCTTCCCTATTCTATTATTACTCAGACAGTGATGAACATGATATTAATCACTCCCAAAAATGTCAAAAAAATAAATGAAGTAGGGAATTTAGACAATGGTCACATCATGCAGGGCCCTGATATGGAACTTGGATTTGATTTTGAATGTAATGAAAATTTTGAAGAGGTTTCAGGCATGGTTTGATTTATAATTTTTGAAGCTCATTCTCATATCCTTTGAGAACTGACTATCTGGAAGAAAAAATGGATACAGGGGACCTATTTAGAATGTTCATTTAGTGACTTGGAATATTTTTTTTCTTACTTGGAAAAATAAGTATTTACAATATTCTTATACCACAGTGATTTCTAAATAGATTAAATAATTAAATATTAAAAATAAAACCATAAAATATGAGAAAAAAGTATGTAAATATTTTTATAAAGTCACAATATGATGTGGCTCTCTAAGTAAGACATCAAAGACTGGAAAAGTAAAAGATTTTGCCAAATAGAATTACAAAATTTTTGAAACTTCTATGATTAAATTATCATAAGGGAAGATGAAAGGTAAAGAGCAATCTATCTGAGAACAACTAGAATGCGTCTTAAATAAAAGAAGTTAATTTTATAAATATTTTAAAATCTCTTATTAATTATACCAATTACTTATATACGGAAGGAAAATGATTGGGGCAGACAATAAAGGCAATTCAAAATTTTTAAAATTTTTAATGAGGGATGCCTGAGTGGCTCAGTCAGTTAAGCCTCTGCCTTCGGCTTGGGTCATGAGCCCAGAATCTTGGGATCAACTCCCGCACTGGGCTCCTTGCTCAGCAGGGAGCCAGCTTCCTGCCCACCCCCCTGCTTGTGTGCTCTCCCTCTCTCTCTCTGACAAATAAATAAATAAAAATCTTAAAAAATAAATAAATTTTTAATGAACATGTACAAATAATGTTAACCTTACTACTAATTAAGATACACATAAGATAGTAAATTGATGTTATTCCTAACTTAACTTTAATAAAACAAAAATTTACTCAAATTATATCATTTGTTGACGAGGGAAAGTGAAATTAAAAATGACTTATTTACAATATGAATATAAATTGGTGCAAATATTCTGGAAAAACCATTAGTAATAAAGAAATTAGTAATCAAAATTAATTATAAATTTTTAAATTGCAGACAATTTTGAACATCCAGACAATATGCTTCATCTTTTTATAGAAAACCTTTCTAAGGAAAAACACCCCAGAAGAAAGAAAAATACATGTGTAAGAGGACATTTATCACAACAGTCTAATGGGGAAAAGTGGAAAATTAATGTATGAATAAATTATATTAAAATTAAAGTACATATTTTATAAATACAGTATGATATATTATAGAAGGGGATTGCATTCAAACAATAATGCTTTAAAGATGAATCTCTATGTATATGAGGATAATATTCTACTCCAACCTTTATTCATTTACAAATAATATATTTTGGGTGTCTTAAAGAGAATACCTTATAAGTTTATGATCTATACTATTTTTTTAAATTCAAGTATGATTAACTTATAAAGTGTTATATTAGTTTCAGGTGTACAATCTACTATTTTCTGATGTTCTGCTGTTCAATTTATTCTACTCTTCTGTACGTAGAAAGTTCCTTTTATTTAACGGACTTTATTTTTTAGAACAGTTTTAGGGTTGTAGCAGAATTGAGAGGAAAGTACAGAGATTTCCCATCTGCCTGTTGCACCCACACATGAATAGCCTTGCCATTATTAATATTCCCCATCAGGTGGTACGCTTGTCCCTGAGCAGATTTTTGTGTGGAAATAAGTTTTCAAGTCTTGTGGGAAAGTACCAAGAGGCCCAAGTGCAGTGGTATATCATTATTGTTATAATTTGCTTTTCCCTAATGACATATGATGTGGAGCATCTTTTCATATGCTTATTTGCCATCTGTATGTCTTCTTTGGTGAGGTGCCTGTTAATGTCTTTGGCCCATTTTTAAATCAGGTTGTTTGATTTCTTATTGTTGAGTTTAAGAGTTCCTTTTATGTTTTTTATTTTTTTAAAGATGTTATTTATTTATTTGACAGAGAGAGACACAGGGAGAGAGGGAACACAAGCAGGGGGAGTGGGAGAGGGAGAAGCAGGCTCCTTGCCGAGCAGGGAGCCCGATGCGGGGCTGGATCCCAGGACTCTGGGATCATGACCTGAGGCGAAGGCAGACGCTTAAGGACTGAGCCACCCAGTGCCCCTCATTGTTGTTGTTGTTGTTTTTTTTTTTAAAGAAGAGTTCTTTTTATGTTTTGAATAGCAGTCTTTTATCAGATATTTCTTCCATAGATTTTCTTGCAGTCTGTGGCTGTTTTTATATTAATGTATAAGCAATTACTGACGCATGTTGAAAATAAAATGGAATATGTCATTATTAGTACATTAAAGGCAGCAAACATGACAGTTACAATATACTCTAAGAAAAATAAAAAATATTTACATTTAATTTTGAATAATGGGCTGAGCTTCGTTTTGATTGGTGACAGGTATTCTATTGGTGGATGGGGTTTGAGATAAGGTAGAGGTAAATATTCTGGTTATATATATATATATATATATATATGTGTATATACACATTTTTGTCTCTAAATCATCTTAGTGCTAATAAAATTGTATCACTACAGTATTCTGATTTATGTTCTAAATATATTTATAAATTGATATAAAAATATATAGTGGACAGAGACCTGTAAAGAAAGGTCAAATCTTATGGAAACATGCGTTAAATTTAAGAATCCATTTTGTTTTATTTTTGAAACTTTGGTTAGCATATTGAAGAGAATATCAGTATTAGTTATCTATCTTGTAAGTGTCATAGTGGTTAAGAAATTTTGTTAACTTTCTTGTTTAAGATAATTGCCTTAATGCTTTCGTGAAGAACAGGATGTCATTTCTAGTGATATTTTGGTGACAGCAGTATTCTATAGGCAGAAACTAAAATTTTGATAAAAGCTATTGAGGAGTTTAAGAACTATTGTTTTAGCCTCTCTGATTTTAATAAGAATGCATTTGGCCTCACAGCACGAAATGATAGACAATGTTTATTAATCTTTCTTTGGAAATAATATAGCAAATTGAACAAATTCTTACTCCATTAAAGTAAATTTTACTTCTCATCCAAACGTGACCTCATTCTCTCCCCACCTGACTCACCCGTCTTAATCATCCTGAACAGCTCCTTAATCAAAAGTTCTGTTTATTCTGTCTCCTCCATATCTCATATATCAATTTTTTTTCTTCCCAATATCACTGTGTTGCTAGTGGTGCTCATCTTTCCTCAAAAAAAGGGGGGGAAGAAATAACAAAATAACCTCCTCTAGTCTAGCCTACTTCAGAAACCCTATGAGTTGACTTTTCTCAGGATAATACAACATAAACTCCCCACTGAAGTAAAAAATGCTTTTAAGTAGAAATCATTAGAATTTTATTGACAACAATGATTTGTGTGTCCCAAAAATGGTATTTGAAATTTAAATTTAACATGGAAAAATCGTCTTGGAATAAGTTATACTACTTTAATTAGGTAAATTTCCAAATAAGGTACCTATATTTCTATAGAAGAGTATTTTGGAGAATTGTTTAATATTAAGTATAACAGGTGATTTACTCAATTATTTTATAAATAAACTGCCAACTATGCTAAGAAGACATTATCTCCAACAAATATCCATACCTGAGAGCTTTCTTTAAGTTTACTAAAATTTGTTTATGTGCAAACACATTACCAAATAAATTAATGCAATCATTTAAGTACACAAAACCCCTAAGCATTCTCCCATGCATTTTGGATTTGATAAAATAAAAATTCAGTTATTATATATGTAATGGAAATTTGATGGGGATAGGGAGAAATAATACTTGAAAAGTATTGCTTCACAATTTGGTAAAATAAGGATATTACTCAAATGGAGAAACTGGTGAAATAATTCTAATCCCCTAAAAGTAACCAAAGCTCCAGAAAACTGGTAAGCTGGGGAAAGACAAGTTGTGATATTTTTTAATCAAACAATTCACATTATTAAAAAATGTTACCATTATTTAAATTCACTATACTTGAAAGTATGAAATATAAAAGGCTCAATTGTTCATTTATGTCTTAAGAATTTTCAATGCAGTGAATTAATTTAAAGCAGCTTTTTATGAATATGGAATAGATATACTAGCTTGAACATTAATTTGTTCTTCTTACCTATAACGGTTTTAGGTAAATTGAAAAGATGTATTTGAAATGTATACTATTGTTTTTCCTTTTATTTTTAAACCAAGAGTTGCATTGCAGCAATTTCCCCCATATAATGTTCCAAATCTCAGGTTGTGGAGTTCACTTTTCTCATTTAAAGGTGTGAATATTACTGCTATAAATGCCTTAGCCATCTGTAGATCATAACACAGCTGTCTGAATTCCACCTATGGTGGTAAGTAGCTGTCTTTCTGAATCAGCTCTTATTACTGACTGTGGTGACCTCAACTTTGTATTGATTTGGCCACCATTAAATGAAGAAGACTTCTATTACCTGCTGTCTTGCCCATTACTATGAGTTTTCAAAAAATTTTCTACAATATAGGTAGCAAATAATTTCATTCTCTAAAGAATCATTTATCTTGACAGAAAGTATTTCAGAATGCAATAGGTCAAGAGATGGATTCTTGGTTTGCAAATACATTTTAGAAAGACAAAGCATTTGTCTAGGTTGACTGCCTCTTCTAGCAGAATAATTGATGTATTAACTATATTAAAATGTGTTTTATGAAGATATTTAACAAAGAAGATAAGTATAATTATTGAAATATTTTCCATTGATATTATTTTAACTGCATTTCCATGTATTAGAAAATATCACTGTTATTATTTTAATTTATATATTATAAAAATCACTTTTTAAATGTACGGTTATTTGTATCTTTATATAGGCATGGAGTCTCGTAACCACAACTACAGGCAAAAAACAGAACATTTCCAACACCCAAAAGAATTCTCTCATTCTGTCCCCACACTTTTCCCTTTTCTAGAATGCCAATCATATAGGATTATAGAGTATGTCACCTTTTGAGTGTGGATTCTTTGACTTAGCATAATGCTATCAAGAATTGTTTATGTCACAGCTACGAAATACTCCAATGAATGATGTAATTCAGTTTGTCGATTCATTTATCCATTAGTGCATATTTAGATTGTTTCCAGGTATTGGCAATTACCAATAATTGCACTCTAAAACATTTGTGTTTAGGTTTTCACATGAACATAAGTTTTCATTTCTTTGGAATAAATACCTAGAAGAAATGCAAATCCCAAGTGATTCGATAGTATTTTTAAGTTTAAAAACAAAAACTCCCACACCACATTTCAGAGAAACTGTCATTTTCTTCCCTTTATTGTTTTCTTTCCTTTCTCTCTTTTCTGACTCTAAGCACTGGGCCTGGCAGATTTCAGGTGCTAAATACATGATTGTTGAATGTAAATTAAATAAACCTTTACAAAATTTTAGTTTTCCTGTCATGGTGTATTTTGCTTAATAACAAAACAGCAACCAAAAGACTTGCTTTTAAGAAATTCTGTTTAAATAGGAACTAAAGGATTTAAAAGAGTCACCATTGTGAATATACCATGAAAAGGAGACTGCTAAAAATCACGTTAATCTGTTAAATATTGTGAACTTCAACACAGTGTTTTACGTTCTCAGTCTGAGTGGCTTATCTTGGATTTTTATTACACTCTCTAACAATCCGCCAATTTGTCATTTTGAAGAAGAAAGGGCTCTAGCCCTAAAAACTAATATTTTTCTCCTGCAATTGCAACTAATTATATAGATGACTTTGGCCTCTGTTTGTTTATCCAGAAAATAGGTGATTTCAACTAAATCATTTTTATTCCTCTTTAGTATTCTAAGTAGGTATGAGGTTTGATGCTTTTTATATACTTGGCAAATAAATTCCAGTCAATGAATAAAATATGATATTAAAATATAACAGAATATTGTTAAATGACTGCAGAACAATGAGGTATTGTTACGAGGAAAGTAAAATGATAGCTTTGGTGGAAAGAAAATAATCTTTGGAATTAAATATGAAATTGAATGACCTGTTTGCTTCTTATTAGCCACAAGAGCTTAGATAAGTTTATTAAGATTTTGAAGATTTAGATATTCTATATATAAAATGGAGACAATGTGACATAAATTGTGTTGGCTACCACTGAAATGAAACAATGTTAGTTTTCTTACATTATATTTGCCTGCTAATTAGTGTAATGTATTTTTCTGTGCATGATCCCAACAACTATTTCAATGTGACATAAGTCTATGCCTTCCAGATATATTGCTACCAGTGGTAGTTTCTAAGGCTGCTCAGTTCCTCTTAAGAGTTATCTATATGGTTCTTGGCCCCTTAGGTGCCAGGTGATTTATTTTCAATCTCACCACTAGGAATACCGGACTGTTTAAGGCTGTCCTTTCTAGCTCAGACCTTTTGCAAAATAGCTTCAAGTTCTGGAGAGAAAAATCTAGAAGCATGTCTTTGCTACACCCTATTTTGTCACATGTTTCTTTTCCACAGTTTATTTCTGCTTACTCTGAGGCAAAACATAGTGCCGATACTCCCTGTGATCAGGTTTAAGCCTCAAACACTCAGATTTTTTTCTTTCTTGTCTGTCAACTGTTATAAAATACGTCCCCATGGGCAATTTCGCAACTCAGGTATGCAGAGGAGTTGAAAACATCCCCAGAGGCCATTCAGTTTCCCAAACAAAACTCATAAGCCGTGAGGAAAAGCAGAGTCCAGCCAGACAAGATCTGGGCATCCCATAGGTCTTTCATGCAAATATTCAGACTAATCTCTAATAATTACATGTATATTTATGGTTATTGCACAGATTACATTTAATATACCTGTGCTCACCATCTGCTATACCTCTTGGGGAATTGACACTGAACAGTTGGGAATTCTTTTTTGTAAGCAATAGAATTTTATAGCTCATAAAGTATGAATGAAATAAACCCTTTTAATTTTAATTACATATGAGAAATTTATATTATACTAGTTCTGGGAAAGTTACGTGTCCCTTGTTTAAGGGTGACAAATTATGGCAACAAGGACTACACACAAGTATGCACACCCCCAAATCTACTGCCTTTCAGTAAATTATTTTATTTTTTCTGACTTAGTTAAAGAACAAAAATTATTAAAAAAAAAATATGTAGCACCAATTCGGGCAGAAGAAAGACAGGAATTCCATCTTCCCACGCAGATGTCAAAAACATTTAAACAGCTGTCAGACCAGTTCAAACTGTCATCATAAGTGACCTTAAACCAAGTTTAGTTTTTAAATGTTATAAAAAAAAAGTGAAAAAACAACACAGTGCTGTTATGCAGCTGTCTGAAATATTAAATGAAAGAATGAACATCTGTTCAGTTGCTCTTCAAACTTTAATGGTTTGGAGAGAAATTCTGTTGTCTCAGATCTTTAAGAACATCTGAGGCCCATACAGCTTCAACACCTGTGAAAGATCCTCTCTGAAATCATACATTCCCACTTCAAAGTCTTTGACTACTATTCCTTGCCAAACATATGCCAACAAATAACAGAACAAATTATTAATAACTTTTATGATATTTAAGACCTTCTTGCAGTGAGAGTAAAATTCTTTGGACTTTTATTCACCAAAAAATATACATTTTCTTTTTAATGTAAAATACTACTAAAGGAGCAATCGGGTAGCAAATGATTAAGATACCGGTTTCAGTTTCTGAACACTAGATATTTAAAATTACTTGTTTTAAAAAATAAAAATAAAAAAATCTAAATAAAATAAAATTTTTTTCAGAATTAGCTATACATATGGTGCAATAGTTTTAAGATGCAATCCTCGTCAATATGATTATTTCATACAGCATTTTTAAGAAAATTATTCATTTTAGAATTGAAGAAAAATCCTATGAAAGAAGTATTAGGTTTATGTTGAAGTATTATCTGATAAAATTTACCTTGCTAATATAAATAAAAATGCTTCCTGACCTACATTTGCCTAGAAATGTGAACATGTATTTCCTGTTAATGTCTTTTTCAAACATATGCATTTATTTGAGTGAGCATACATACACATATATCGGTGTGTGGATTATGGATTTTTCTATAGTGTAGCTGGAGATACAATACTACAAATTTAAAATGCAAAATCTACAATAATCCCTGGTCAAAGAGATTCCATTAGATCTACTTGTTATCTTATGGAGAAATTCCTATTTCCAGGTGCTTCTTCTAACATAAAATTACCTTCAGTTTTCCCATTGATCTTTTGCATCTTTGATGAGAAATCATTCAAGGGAGTATTTAAAGCCAGAATTGCTTTAGGCAAATTGGAAGTTAGGCCCTTGTACACCAACACACATGACAGTTCTGCAAAGAAAATATAAGTATTTCTCTTAAGTATATAAATAAGATTTTAAATGTCTACCCATTGAAAAATACTAGTGAAAACAGGGAAGGTTTTATAGGGAAATTGTACCTTTACTCTAATGTCTGGACACATGAGGAATATTTCTTTACACTAATGTGAGACTGCAAAATTAGATTTCTCCATGCTCCTGGAGATGCAAGTCCATGGCTCTAAACTCTGGCTTTACATTAAAAATAGCAGGAAACATTTCTAAAATCCAAGTACCAATTAAAGTGCTTCCGACCAATTAAATTAGAATCTCTAGGTTGGCATGTAGCTTCAGGGGTTCTTAAAGCTTCAAACGTAGTTATAATATACATCTACATTTGGGAACAATATGTAAAAAATGTAAATAAAAAATCATGTATCAAGTGTAACCAAAACTGCAAAAAATATGTTTTTAATTCATGGATATCTACTTAGTTTTAATTTCTTGAGATCTATTTATTCTTGGCTGATATTTTATTTTATAATTATACTTGTATAATATTTAATAAAGTTTAGAATAACATTTCCATCTAACTGTAGGTAAAATTTCCTCATAAAAGTATTTATCACAAAACATCACTAGTGAGTTCTAAAATTAAATCTAAGAATTAGAGAACTGAAAAAATTGTGAAAACCAACTGAGTCACCCTCAATACCAAGAGCTTTTAAATTCACATTTGTATTAAATTCACATTTGTATGGTATATGCATAGGTATGTTTATTTTTTTAATTTTTTTTATTTTTTAAAGATTTTACTTATTTATTTTACAGAGAGAGACACAGCGAGAGAGGGAACACAAGCGGGGGGAGTGGGAGAGGGAGAAGCAGGCTTCGGCGGAACAGGGAGCCCTATGCCGGGCTTGATCCCAGGACCCTGGAATCATGACCTGAGCTGAAGGCAGACGCTTAACGACTGAGCCACCCAGGCGCCCCCATAGGTATGTTTATAATGGCACAAGTAACTCTTTTATTTTATTTTATTTTATTTTATTTTATATTTTATTTTATTTAGTTTTTTGGAGAGAGAGAGAGCACACACGCATGTGCAGAGTGGGGAGGGGGACAGGCAGAGGGAGAGAGAGAAAATCTTAAACAAGCTCCATGCCCTGCACAGAACCTCACTGAGATCCTGAGCTGTGCTGAAATCTAGTTAGTCGGTGACTTAACCGACTGAGCCGCCCAGGTGCCTCAACAAGTAACTCTTTTAAATACATTGTTCTATAATGTATTTATGTTAATTACATATGTACATGAGAAATATACAGAAATATTTTGAGTATATAATTACATAAAATCTTAATAATCAGTATGCATGAGAGGTTGGATTTTTGGGTAGTAGTTTTTCTTCTTCATTTTATAATTTTCTAACATAAATATGCATTTGTTTTGCTTTAAGGTGATATTTTACATTTCACAAAATTTCAAATATTGAGTGCTTTATATCTGCAAAATGAACTGCCAATTATAGCACTTTTAAATCCTCACTAATTCAGTTAATTTTGCCTATTTTAACCTATTTTTTTTTCAGTAAATGCAGACTGTCCAAGGGCAGATTGGCTTAAAAATAATAATAATAGATGATTATTGTTTCATGTCAGCCCCTTCAGATTACTCCATTTCAATAAACCTCTGTCTGAAAGTCAGAAGACGTTTGTTGTTCTTTATTATATTCTTTACATTTTGTTGCATGGACACAGGTAGATTGTCAAAGATATAGAGAAATTTAAATTGCTTAAAAGGATATAAATGCCCTTGAATAAAGTGTGCAGTATTTTTGCTATAGTACTTTCTCTTAGGTTGTTGGAAAAGATTATGGTTTTACACTTATGATCTTGTTATCTGAGCCACTGTATCTCATACCATATTATTGTAACGTTCTGCTGTTTTTTTCTTCCTAAAAGATGTATCTCTATGAAATTCCCTGATTATTTTCCTAGTCATATTTTAAACCATTTAAAAAGTCAATATAGAAAACTTCATTTTATTCTTAGATTAAGAGGGAGAAAGCTATATTTTCTTCATGAACTTACAGATATTTAGAAGACTTTGGTAATAGTAGGGTATATTTCATATACGAAAGTATATAGTAATTGCCTGGGTGGCTCAGATAGTTAAGCGTCTGCCTTCGGCTCAGGTCATGATCTCCAGGTCCTGAGATGGAGCCCCATGTTGGGCTCCCAGCTCAGTGGGGAGTCTGCTTCTCCCTTTCCCTCTGCCTCTCCCCCTGCTTGTGCTCGCTGTGTGTGTGTCTCTCTTAAACGAATAAATAAAATATTAAAAAAATACAGTATGCAGTAATTTTTAATATATTTCTTAATTAATTGAGCAGTTTATTAAGAAGCATAATTCCTAATTAATTAAAAACATTTTATTAATGTTAAATGTGGTGCTCATCTATATATAGGATTTTAGTAACACTATCCTACCATCTCAGAGACAACCAACCAACAAATCAAGCAAAAATTAAACAAAACGTACTTACATAAATGTGACATGTTTCTATTTAAAAAAATCCTGTCTGTTTTTAAATTATTTACTACAGTAGAGTAGATAGGGTCTCTTGAATTACACATTTACAGTTAAAATTCTTAATGATTCTACATAGAACAGCTAAATATTTAGGAATGCTAGGTATATTTTCATAGGTGATATTTTCAAGTTCTATTATGTTTTCTATATGAGTAATTGAGTAATGAATTATTGAAAAATAATTATTCTCCTTCTTACATGGTTTTATTAACCCTCAAAAATTAAACAAATTTTCTAAATTAAAGAGTCTATGACAATTGATAACATTTTAAAAGTGGTTTGCAGGGGCGCCTGGGTGGCTCAGTTGTTAAACGTCTGCCTTCAGCTCAGGTCATGATCCCAGGCTCCTGGGATCGAGCCCCGCATCCGGCTCCCCGCTCAGCGGGGAGTCTGCTTCTCCCTCTCCCTCTCCCCCTGCTTCTGTTCCCTCTCTCGCTGTGTCTCTCTCTGTCAAATAAATAAATAAATAAAAATCTTTAAAAAAAAAAGAAAGAGCGGGCGCCTGGGTGGCTCAGATGGTTAAGCGTCTGCCTTCGGCTCAGGTCATGATCCCAGGGTCCTGGGATCGAGTCCCGCATTGGGCTTCCCACTCCTTGGGAGCCTGCTTCTCCCTCTGTTTCTGTCTCTCATGAATAAATAAATAAAATCTTTTAAAAAAAAAAGAACGTGGTTTGCATTTTTGTCTTTCATAATCAAAATTTGCATACTTAAATAAAGCAGAAAAAAATTGTGCAATCTTTTATAAAGAGATACAAAGCTAGAAGTTCTATCAGAAAACTTAGTGAACTCTGTTTCGAATTTGAACTCCCCCCAAATTCAGTGTATTTAGGTTAATATTTTTACATGTTTCTCAGAAAAGGGAAACAATCCCATCAGCTAGTAGTCTAAAGAGCTGCTTAATTTTATATATCACTTCCAAATATGTTTTTATGATTGCTTAATTGTATTGCTTTATGTTTATAGTTGCAGTATTTAAGTTCACTCTGTCATACAAGGAGACAAAAAGCATTGAAGATTAATTTCGTATACCTACAAACCATGATTCCAATTTCTAAAAACCTCTTGAATATTTGGTCCATATTTTTTTTAAACTATTTTTTTTTTTTTTACAACTCAGACCCTCCCTTAAATTTGGTTCAGTTACAGTGTAAAGACTAAAAATTAATAGTATCAAAGAATAAGATGCTGAATCTTCAACCTCAATTATACTGTTTAAGTCTGTTTAATTTAATCATAATGGTATTAATAAAAAAGGGAACATCAGCTAGATACTGGGTGAAATACCTAAGGATTTCACAGTTCATTTTTTTTTTTTTTAAATCTGACAACTTAAAAGATACTATGTCATGTTTGGAGTAATAGATGTATCCTTTTCTTCTTTGTGCAATAAAGTTTGAAATACCATACTGGCTTGTTTGTTTTATTCTCTTATTGGAATATAGATTAAGGACACACATACTTAACAATTGCTTATATGAAAATTTCAAAATATTGGGGCAGCTGGGTGGCTCAGTCGGTTAAACATCTGCTTTCGGCTCAGGTCATGGTCCCAGGGTCCTGGGATCAAGCTCTGCATTGGGCTCCTGGCTCACCTGGGAGCCTGCTTCTCCCTCTCCTTCTCCCACTCCCCCTGCTTGTGCTCTCTCTCTCTCTGTGTCAAATAAATAAATAAAATCTTTAAAAAAATTTTCAAAATATCCAAATACTAAGGCAACACGCATACACACACACACTAACATGTATACATGTATGTATATAAGTTAATGTGTCTATTTACATATAAATTTAGCCAAACATCATCAATAAATAAATATGAATCTATCATCTATCCCTCTTTAGGGCTCTAAATTTATGTGTCTGTATGTGTGCATACACACGCACACACCCTCACATACATAGGTATACGTGCTTGACTGTGTTTTTCTTTTTGTCCTGCACAGTTTGTTGCCTTCCAAACATTTTTGAATAAAGTTTTATGATTATAGTCATATATTTAAAACCAAATACATGGAAAAAAGAAACCTTCCTTTTCCTTAGCTAGAAACAACACAAGTATATAATAAAGTGGATACCTAGTGAAAACTCTCCCCTAATTTCTGTTATGACACATCTGTTTGACCTTAATCTTGTAGTATTAAACTAGTTTTTCTTTTTTTTAAAGATTATATTTATTTATTTGAGACAGAGAGAGAGAGAGTGAGAGAGAGCGAGCGAGTGAGAGAGAGGGTGAGAGAGAGACTGGGGTGGGGGGGGGCGAAGAGGGAGAGGAGAAGCAGACTGCCTGCTGAGCAAGGAGCCCAATGTGGAGCTTGATCCCAGGACTCTGAGATTATGACCTGAGCTGAAGGCAGACACTTAACAATCTGAGCCACTCAGGTGCCCCTAAATGAGTTTTCCTTTCGTATTTTTTTCTAGTTAAGGTACTATTTGCCAAATTATTTAGGTAGTAAAAAATTCGACAGCTCATTAGCAGATGCTCTAATGTCTACACATAGAGCACAGTGTGGATTAATTGTTGACACCTGTGATTAAATGCCATTTGGAGCACATTTCCACAAGGACGCCTTGGAAGAAATTGTTTTATGTAAATGGAATATATGTACTATTTAAGGAAAATTGTGGATTAGGATCACAGAATGGCAGTACAAAAATATTTGATAATTGCTTACTATGTATTTGCAAATACTGTTTTATTGAAACCAGTAGTATTTGGCTCTTTGTGTTGTTGTCAGTTATTCCTGGCACTTCATATTTGTTGGCAGAGTTTAAGGTTTGAATGGGAAAACAATTTAGAAAACTGTCCCATCAAATTGGAGAGAATTATCTAAACATAATCTAGTTAGAGCAAAAAGTTGCAACAATTAAAAAAAAATATGTGGCAGCATAGCTCTCATGTAAGAAGAAAATGATTTGCCTTCAATGGACTTTTACAAGTCCAATCTTTGCCTCGGTGACAATGGTGCTTTATGTAGGGAAGCGGCATTTCATCCCAGTAATTAAAGGGAATGAAAATGGAGAGCTAGGAGAATAAGATGTGTAGAAATAAAAATATACTAAACATATGGGTATTAGGCACAATTTGAGGGGTTAAATTGATGATAAATTATTAAAGGAAATGTACCTAATCCGAGAAACTTGAAACTGATTGTACTGTACTTCTTACTTTTATACATTAATGTTTTTTCAAGATTTAATCTTAAGACTTTAATTTTATAGGATATTAAAGTGAATTAAAATGCTGACTATGTAAAAAAAATACAATGTCTGAATTTTTATTGAAAATACCAAATCCCCTTCAGTTTAATTCCCATGAAATCTGATTACTTGAAAGCAGTTATGTGTGCGATTGAGAGCTCTTGTTGTTACTTAAAAACTACAAAATTATAGGATTTCCACAGGTGATTTCCAAATTATCCAATTATCTTCTGAACGTTGACTGTTAGGCGATATTCCAAGGTGTACTGGAGGTAGCATGCTTTCATCACATTAAGGGCTCCTAAAGGTGTTTTTTTTTTTTTTAATGTTTTATTTATTTATTCATGAGAGTCAGAGAGAGAGAGAGAGAGGCAGAGGCAGTGGGAGAAGCAGGCTCCCCGCCTAGCAGGGAGCCCGATGTGGGACTCGATCCCAGGAACCCAGGATCATGACCTGAGCCGAAGGCAGACGCTTAACCATCTGAGCCACCCAGGCGCCCTGGTGTTTTTTTTATATACAGAATTAAACAGTGATACTATGGAGGAAGAGCTAACATCTCCTGTGCAGTAAAAAAAAAAAAAAAAGAGAGAGAGAGAGAAATCTCATAAAACATTTTTTTAAGACTCTACCAATAATATTGATTTGTTTCAAGAATTAAATTTTTTTGCCTATTATTTTTTTATTCAGTATAAATACAAATTGAGTGATTATTTCCCTTTCTCTGCTTCTTTTGAGGATTGAACCACTGTTGTGGTGGTGGTGGTGGTTTTTAACATCCCCTATCCTACTTTGAGAGTACACACATAACTTGAGTCATATACAAGGGACTTAAGTGTATTTTGATGAAACAAATACAACTAGGAAGATATTTGGTTGAGAGAATGCAACTTCTAGATAGGAAATTTTCACATTATTCATTTAAAGTAAAAGTCATCAAATATATATTGGAAAGGAAAACCATTATGTAAGCTGTCTTGTATGCAAATTTTTTTGCATCTGGGTATTAGGTTCACTGAAAGAGTTTGAGGGCTGGGAAAACAATGAAATGACACAACGGTAACTTGGGCATTAATGTTATATTTTACTAGAATTTATAAGAATCAAGAAGAAGGAAAGGGTTGAACAATACCAGAGAGGCAGATTGCAGATAGGCAGGGGAACAAAAACAATTGAATTACTTCAAAAATTTAAATCTTGGTGGGGCGCCTGGGTGGCTCAGTCGTTAAGCGTCTGCCTTCGGCTCAGGTTATGATCACAGGGTCCTGGGATCGAGCCCCGCATCGGGCTCCCTGCTCCGCGGGAAGCCTGCTTCTCCCTCTCCCACTCCCCCTGCTTGTGTTCCCTCTCTCGCTGTGTCTCTCTCTGTCAAATAAATAAATAAAATCTTTAAAAAAAATTAAATCTTGGATGATTAGGACAATATTAATGCCATTCAAAAATAAACATATGAGTAGAAAAAGCATTTCAGAAAAGAGAAAATGAGTTCAATATTGGATGTGATTTTGAGGCCTTTAGGTAAAGACTTCGATCAGCCTAAAAAATTATCATTTTGAAAGTAAGTCATAGTTGTAGTTATAAATATGGGAGTCATGCACACATTGGTAGATTTAAGGCCCCGAAGTTGGGTAACATAGTCAAGGGGGAATACAGAGTAGCAAAGAAGACATTAGGAGAATAATGCCTTAGGGAAAATCAACTTTAAAATATATGAAAAAATGTAGATAAAGGTGTTTTGAATTCATAAACCCATATATTTTCCTGAGAATTTTACACACTCATGAAACTTCAGATCATATATATTTCATGTTTGTTTTTAATTGCAACTTTCAGAGTCAATATATTTTGGTAAAAATCAGTTTATAAGAACAGCACCATCTTTTTATTAAGTTTAATATTAAGGCAGTTATAAAAAACTACTAAATTGGACTTAGCACAATTTTCCCCAAACAACAAGAAAATACTTTCATTACAAGTTCTTATGCTATGACATGAATGTTATAAGATATAGTTTTGTGTTATTTTAAAAATAAGTAGCAGCTATGGAGTAATAATACTAACAAATAATCATATTTCTCAAATTAACTGACATATAAAAATAAAAGCATGGTTAAGAATTTATTCAAAAGTTTAATTGGAAATTAAACACAAAATGAGAAATCATAATATAATTTTTACTCATGAGAATCATAATCCTATTACCATGACTTTGAGATATGCCAAAACCACAGTTGTTACACAAGTTATTAAAAGATCATATTACCAAGAAACTGAACTTGTCCCAAGAAAATATAATTTCTATGGAGAAAATGTGCCATAGTAATACAGCTAGTAATATAAAATTCCCCCTACCATTAGGGGTTATAACTTCAAGACATTACTGAGTTTCTATTTTAGTAATAAAAAATCAACCAGGAATAAATTTAACCAAAAAGTCAAAAGATTTGTACTTTGAAAATTCTGACACTGGGTGTTATATGTAACTAATGACTAATTGAACTCCACATCAAATCTAATGATGTCCTCTACAGTGGTAACTGAACATAATAATAAAAAAATAAAATAATTAACTAAAAAAAGAAAATTCTTTTTTTTTTAAGATTTTATTTATTTATTTGAGAGAGAGAGAATGAGAGACAGAGAGCACGAGAGGGAAGAGGGCAGAGGGAGAAGCAGACCCCCCACTGAGCAGGGAGCCCGACGTGGGACTCGATCCCGGCAACTCCAGGATCATGACCTGAGCCGAAGGCAGTCGCTTAACCAACTGAGCCACCCAGGCGCCCCAAAAGAAAATTCTAAGACATCGATAAAATAAATTGAAGATTATGGGAATAAATGGAGCAGTATACCATGCTCATTGATTGGAAGAATTAATATCGTTAGAATGTCCATACCACCCAAAGCGATTACAGACTGAATGTAATCCCTATCAAAATACCAATGGAATTTTTTTATTGAACTAGAAAAAAGAATCCTAAAATTTGTAGGGAATCACAAAAGACCCCAAGTAGCTAAGTCAATCTTGAGAGAGAAAAGCAAAGCTGGAGGTATCACTCTGCTTGATTTCAAACGATCTTGCAAAGCTATATTAAACAAAACAGTATAGTACTGTCACTATGCTGTCACAGACACATAAATTAATGGGATAAAATAGAGAATTCAGAGATAAACCCACACATATATGGGGAATTAATCTATGACAAAGGAGGCAAGAATATACACTGTGGAAAAGACAGTCTTTTCAATAGTGTTGAAAAAACTGTTGACAGCAAAAGAATGAAACTGGACCACGATCTTACACCATATACAAAAATAAATTCAAAATAGATTAAAGGCTTGAATGTAAGACCTACAACTAGAAAACCCCTAAAAGAAAGCACAGGCAGTAATCTCTTTTACATCAGTTGTAGCAATATTTTTTTGGACCTGTCTCCTCAGGCAAGGGGAACAACAGTCAAAATAAAAGGGATTATATCAAACTAAAAAGCTTTTACAGGTTGGAAAAAAAAAAAAAGTCAACAAAACTAAAAGGCAACCTACTGAATGGGAGAAAACTTTTGCAAATCATATATCTGATAAGGGGTTAATATCCAAACTATATAAAGAATTTATACAACTTAATACAAACAACCCAATTTTAAAAAATGGGCAGAAAACTTGAATAGACAATTTTTCCAAAGAAGACATGCAGATGGCCACATGGAAAAATGCTCAAAATCACTAATCATCAGGGAAACATAAATGAAAACCACAATAAAATACCAATTTACATCTGTCAGAATGGCTATTATAAAAAAGGCAAAAAAAATAGTAAGAATGAGGAAAAGGAACCCTCATACAGTGTTAGTGGAAATGTAAAGTAGTGCAGCCACTATGAAAAATAGTATGGAATTTCCTCAAAAAATTTAAAATAGAACTACCACCATACATTCTAGCAATTCCACTTCTGGGTATTTTTCCAAAGAAACTGAACACTAATTTGAAAAGATATATTTATCCTTATGTTTATTGCAGGATTATTTACAATAACCAAGATATGGAAGCAATCTACGAATAGATGAATTATGCATTTATAAACGAATGGACAAAGAAGACATATATACATACATACATACAGTGGAATATTACTTAGCCAATTAAAAAAAGGATAAGATCTTGCCATTTATGGTGCGCCTGGGTGGCTCAGTTGGTTAAGCGACTGCCTTCGGCTCAGGTCATGATCCTCGAGTCCCGGGATCGAGTCCCGCATTGGGCTCCCTGCTCAGCGGGGAGTCTGCTTCTCCCTCTGACCCTCCCGACCCTCCCCCCTCTCATTTGCTCTCTCTCTCAGTCTCTCTCTCTAAAATAAATAAATAAAATCTTAAAAAAAAAAAGATCTTGCCATTTATGACAACATGGATGGACCTAGAGGGTATTATGTTAAGTGAAATAAGTCAGAAAATGACAAAATACCATATGATTTTTGCCTATATGTGGAACCTATAATAAGAAACAAATGAACAAACAAAACAAAAAGAGACAGACTCTTAGATATAGGAAACTGTTGGTTTTTGGTGGGGGGAGAGGTTGTGGGATGGGCAAAATAGGGGAAGGGGATTAAGAGGAACAAACTTTTGGTTATAAAATAAATAAATTATGGAGATGTAATATAAAGCATAGGGAATATAGTCAATAATTTTGTAATATGTATGGTGATGGAAGGGAATTAGACTTACTGTGGGGATTATTTAATAATGTACAAAAATTTCAAATCACTATGCTGTACATCTATAACTAATAAATTATATTTAAATAAAAAAGAATAGTCATCTTCAAGCATTTAAAAAAAAAAAACCCTGGAACTATTTAGTATCTGGTTTGCTTTTTTTTTAATGTATTTTTTTATTATGTTATGTTAATCACCATACATTACATCATTAGTTTTTGATGTAGTGTTCCATGATTCATTGTGTATAACACCCAGTCCTCCATGCAGAACATGCCCTCCTTAATACCCATCAGCAGGCTAACCCATCTCCCCACCCCCTCCCCTCTAGAACCCTCAGTTTGTTTTTCAGAGTCCATAGTCTCTCATGGTTCGTCTCCCCCTCCGATTTCCCCCCTTCATTCTTCCCCTCCTGCTATCTTCTTCCACTTATTTTTTTAAAAAACATATAATGTATTATTTATTTCAGAGGTACAGGTCTGTGATTCAACAGTCTTACACAATTCACAGCACTCACCATGGCTGGGTGATAGACACTGGGGAGGGTATGTGCTCTGGTTTGCTTTTAAGCTATAAGGCTTACAAAGCCTTTATTGAGTTCTGTAGCTGAAAATGCCATTTCACATTTAATAGCCATGATGGAAGTCCTGTACGACATTTATTCCACCATGGATACCCTCGAGTCATATTTATTCCACTGTCAAAAAATATTTATTTTTATCATAAGCTTGTCATTCTACTGTATTAAATGTATGAAAATAGTTTAGAAATCATGAAGTCTTTTGTAAATATAATAGCCCTTGGTAACTTGTAACTACTTTGTAGTAAAATATTTTTAAACCAAATACTGATTCTAAAATATTGTGAAACAAGAAAAGTGAAAGAAGGGATATCTAAATTTGAAGGTAGCAGGTTTCTCTTGCTCATTGACAAGACAATTCATCTTGACACTAGTCAGGTTTACAAGCTAGGTTACATAGTTGATGTAACTGTCTCTTTGACAGGGTCAGAATTAGCCCTAGTACATAGAATATTTCTTTTATAAACTATAAATACCAGAAGAAAAACTCTTTATAATGGAAATAACTACTTGAAAGAATGACCCTGAGAATCTAGAAGGGTAACAGTCCTAGCTGTGCGCTCTTGATCTAGGTGTAGTCTGCTTTTCAACAAATAATTAGGGGAAGACATGTAACAATGAGAAAAGGGAGAGCGGCTTAACCAACCAGATGGGCCAAATGAGTCTGTTAATGAAAACATTAAACGAATATTGTCCTGTACACCCATTTATCCTGGCTTGCCTCAGAACAAATCATATACCTGATGTTTTGAACTTTGGTATTTTTTTTCTAGTTTTATTGAGAAATAATTGCCATACATCACTGTATAAGCTTAAGGCATATGGCATGATGGTTTGATTTACATATATTGTGAAATGATTATTTAAGTAGATTTAGCTAACATCCATCACCTCATATAGATAAAATAAGAAGAAGGCAGGAAAGAAGAGGAGGAAAAAAAATTCCATGTTATGAGAACTCTTAGGAATTATTCTCTTAACTTTCCTTAACTCATCATACAGCAATGTTAACAATAGTCATTATGTAGTACATTACATGCCCAGTATTAACTACCTTATAACTGGAAACTTCTACCTTTTGACCACCTTCCTCCAGTTGCCCTTACACCATCTTCTGCTATCTTGTAATCACATGTCTGATCTCTTTCTCTGAGTTTTTCTTTTACTATGTTTTAGATTCTACATATGAGTGAGATCATAAAATATATGTCTTACTCTGACTTATTTTACTTAGCAAGGTTCATCAATGTTGCCACAGATGGTAGGATTCCTTATTTTTTTATGGCTGGATAATAGTCCAATGTATATATATAACACAACTTCTTTATCCATTCATCCATCAGTGGACATTCATATTGTTTCCATGTCTTGTCTATTGTAAATAATGCTGTTATGAACATAGGAATGCAGCTATCTTTTTGACATAGTGCTTTCATTTCCTTTGGATATATTCCCAGAAGTCCATTTATTTGTCTTCCTCTATTTCTTTCATCAATGTCTTACAGTTTTCAGAGTAAAGATCTTTTACCTCCTTGTTTAAACTTATTCCTAAGTATTTTATTGTTTTTGACGCTAATATAAAGGGGATTAATTTTTTTCAGAAAATTAATTCTTAATGTGTAGAAATGCTGCTGATTTTTGTATGCTAATTTTGTGTGCTGCACTTTACTGAATTCATTGATTAGATCTAAAAGTTGTTTGGTTATGTCTTTAGGATTTTCTATATAAAAAAATCATGTTGACTGCAAATAGAAACAATTTTACTTCTTCCTTGCTGATTCTGATACCTTCTATTACTTCTTTCTTTCCTCCCTCCCTCCCCCCTCCCTCCCTCCCTCCCTTCCTTCCTTCCTTTTTTTTTTTGTCTGATGGCTCTAGCAAGAATTTTTAGTACTATGTTGAGTAGGAATGATGAGAGTGGACACACTTGTCTTGTTGCTGATCTTAGAGGAAAAGCTTTAAGCCTTTTACTATGAAATGTTATGTTAGCTGTGTGCTTTCACATATGGCTTTTATTATGTTGATATACATTTCATCTATTATCCACTTTGTTGAGAGTTTTTATCACAAATGGTTGTTGAATTTTGTCAAATGCTTTTTCTGCATCTATTTAGATGATCATATGATCTTTGTGCTTCACTTTGTTTCTGTGTTGTATCACATTGACTGATTTGCAGATGCTGAACCATGCTTGCATACCTGGAATAAATCCCACTTGATCATGGTGTATGATCTTTTTAATGTACTGCTGAATTTGGTTTGCTAATATTTTGTGGAAGATCTTTACATCTATATTCATCAGGAATATTGTCCTATATATATGTTTTTTTATTTGTAACATCTTTCTCTGGTTTTGGAATCAAGGTAATGCTGGCTTCATAAAATGAGTTTGAGACTGTTCCTCTCTATTCAATTTTTTGGAGGAATTTTAAAAAGATTGGCATAAATTTTTCTTTAAAGGCTTGATAAAATTTTTCAGCAAAGGCATTGGTCCTGGGCTTTTCTTTATTAGGATGCTTTTAAAAAAAGAAAAAAAAAAAGAAAGAAAGAAAAAAGAAAGGTGAAAGAAAAAGAAAGAAAGAAAGAAAGAAAGAAAGAAAGAAAGAAAGAAAGAAAGAAAGAAAGAAAGAAAAAAGAAATTTTTGATTACTGAGTCTATCTCCTTTAGTAATTGGTCTTCAGATTTTCTATTTCTCCCTGTTTCAGTCTTGGCTAGTTGTAACTTTTTAAGATTTTTTTTTCATTTCTCCTAGGTTGTCTATTTCATTAGCATGTAGTTTTCTTGGTTAGTCTAGGTAAAATTTTGTTTATCTTCTCAAAAAAACCAACTCAATTTGGTCAAGCATCTTTATTGGTTTTCTGTTTGCTATTTTGCTTATTTCTCATCTATCTTTATTATTTCCTTTCTTCAGCCAATTTTGGGCTGTTTGTTCTTTTTTTCTAGTTTCTTAAGACATAGAGTTATGTTGTTTTTTGGGATCTTTCTTGCTTCTTAGTATTGGTATCCATTGCTATGAACTTCCCTCATAGAACTGTTTTGCTGCATCCCATAAATTCTGATAAGTTGCATTTCCATTTTCATTTGTATCAAGAATCTGTTTTATTTCTCTTTTAATTTTTTTTATTTATTAGTTATTCAGGAGAGTGTTTAAATTCCATGCATTTGTGAATTTTCCAGTTTTCCTGTTAACTGATTTCTAGTTTCATACTGTTGTGGTCAGGGAAGATACTTGATATGATTTCAAACTTCTTGAATAAGGCTTTGCTAGGCCTAATGAATGGTTTTGTGGCCTAATATATAGTCTATCCTAGAAAATGTTCCATGTGCTTTTGAAAAGTGTATACTGTGCTTATTGTTGGATAGAATGTTTAGTTTATCTCTGTTGGGTCCATTTGGTGTATATTGTTGTTCACATCTGCTGTTCCTTACTGATTCTCTGTTTGGATGATATGGCCATTGTTGAGAGTAAGATATAAAAGTCCCCTACTATTATTGTATTACTGTTTATTTCTCTTCTCAGCTCTGTTAGTTTTTGTTTTATATACTTAGGTGCCCTGGATGTTGGGCACATAAATATTTATAATTGTCAGATCTTCCTGATGGACTGACCGTATTATTATTATTATGTAATGACCATTGTCTCTTTTTACTATTTTTGAAGTCTATTTTATCTAACATAAATACAGCTACCACTGCTTTTTGTTGTGGTTACCATTTGCTTGAAATAAATTTTCCATCCCTTCACTCTCAGTCTGTGTGTCTGTAAGGCTAAAGTGAGTCTCTTGTAGGCAGAATATCATTGTATCTTTTTTGTTGTTGTTGTTTAATCTATTCAGTCATATTGTGTCTTTTGATTGGAGAATTTAATCCACTTACACTTAAATAATTATTGATAGGCAAGGATATATTATTGCCATTTTGTTAATTGTTTTTGGGTTGTTTTTTAGGTCCTTCATTTCTTGATTCTTATCCTGCTGTGTTTTGTTTTGTTTTGTTTCAGTGTCTTTTAGTATCAGTATATTTTGACTTCTTTATCATGTTCTTTTTGTGTAATTGTTACTGGTTTTTCCCTAGTTGTTACCATGAAGATTACATAAAATATCTTAAAATTATAACCCCATATTTTAAGCTGATAACAATTTAACTTCAATAAAATTCTTAAACTTAAAATTTTCACCTCTCCTCCCCCTCACATTTTATGTTATTGCTGTTATAATTTGCATATTTTTATATTGTGTAACTAATAGTAGATTACTGGAGTTACAGCTACTTTGACTGTGTTAATTTTTTAAAGATTTACTTATTTTCTTGAGAGAGAGAGAGAAAGAGAGCACCCATGCACGTGTGAGTAGGAGGAGGGGTAGAGTGAGAAAATCTCAAGCAGACTCCCTGCTGAGCCTGGACCCCCCCCCCCCCAATGCAGGGCTTGATCCCACAACCCATGAGATCACGACCTGAGCCAAAACCAAGAGTCAGACAGTCAACTGACTGAGCCAACCAGGTACCCCCTGTGTTAATTTTTATAAACTTTTAAACTAGAGTTATAAGTGAAT